>NC_141245.1:3940633-4230633 GCF_054856555.1 Leptonotus elevatus
GCCATGATTGGTTGTTACCTGAGCCCTCAACACATGATGTCATTTTCAGTCAACAACAAGTGGCATAATGTCTTTTTAAAGGTGTTAATTGTGCAAAATACATGAAAAATAATGACGTTATTGTCACACCGCGGTGAGGTTGTCTTGTCATTTCCTGTTTTATTTTGAAAATTCTGACTCCTTTCGTTTCAGGTCACTTGCCCTTCCTCGTGTGGTGTCAACCCTGATTCCTGATTGTGTCCACCTGTTTCCCATTACCCTCATGTGTTAAATGGTCTGCGTCTCCCCTATCTTGTGCCTAAGTGTTTTCGTCAGAGCCACTCAAGCAAGTCATAGTCCTCAGCCTGGTTGTCCTGTATCTAGTCATAACTTTGGTTTGTATTTTTGTATAGCCACAGTATGGTTTTGTTTAGGAATTATATTGTTTTGTTTGTACTTTAGACATCCTCCCTTTTTGGAGCGCCTTTAGTTAACTTTTAATAGCCTTTGTTTTTTCCCTCTAAACGAGGAGTTTTTTTTGTTTAATAAATATTTGCCTTGGCCTCAAACCCCTATCTCTGCGTCTGAGTCCTAAAACTGCCACGGCGTGTCAGTTATCAAGTTGTTCATTGCCAAAATATAAAAATTTTACTCCTGAAAATTGCAAAATGATTAAAGTATCCTCTTTAAGATGCCACTGAAAGTTAAGACACAGTTCTGTAACAACTTAGAAGTTTTTTAACCCAGAAAAAGATGACCCATTCCCAAGCCCCTAGATAACAGATTACCTTCAGACGTATTCCCGGCCAGGAGCGTCTTTCCATCCTAACTACCTACCAAAACACAAACAGACATAAGCACATTCAGTTTAACACAATCAAGTGTACCTATATATTTCGATTGGGGATGGGCGAATACCGATACCAGGTTTCGTAACGGGCCGATACCTGGCCATATATCAAGGTATCAGTACTCACAACGAGGATCAATACTAGTATTGGCCATTGCTCTTGTGGTCGTTTTTCGATTAGGAACTAAAGGAATGCAAGGCTGACAACTTACTGTTAAGATTCAATTTAAGGATGTGTATGTAACACAAACAAACTAATATGACAAGGATTAACATCCTTATAATGTTATTAATTAAAATATGTTGCACCACATAATGCTTTCTGGCAACCAAGTGGGTTTACCATCATCATAGATTTTAATAGATAGATAGATATGATGCCAGTGCCTTGGTTGATGTTAAAAATGCAGCAGGTAACAAATTGCCCAAATATATCTTTACAATAGCCTTTTCATTTGACCATTTATGAGTCAAATATCTTCTAATTAGTAGATTATCACCTTATCTGTTATGAATGGGTACTCCTGCAATCCTCGGGGCAATATTTTTCCATCTGCATTCGGGCTCGAATTTCCTGCCCAGTTGCCGATGTGATGTCATGCACGCTCTCGTGTTAGCTCTCAATGACTCGCAACAGGAGTAAGTTAGTATTCCAGCCTGTTCAGACCGGGAAAAGGTCCGGCAACTAAGCAGCCTGAAACAAGGAAAAGACTCCGTGAGTGACTACGCCATCCGCTTCCGCACTCTCGCGGCAGAGAGTGACTGGATCTTCACAGCGCTCTATGACGTCTTCCTCAAGGGCCTGGCGACGTCCATCCAAGAGCTGCTCGTCCAAGTTGTTCTGCCTCCGAACTTGGACTCCCTCATCGCCCTTGCCATCCGGACAGATCATCGGCTGCAGGTTACGCAGAGCCGCGGTCACAGGGCAAGGACAACGGAGGGATCCCCACTCTCCCAAACATCAGGTGTGTCAGCTCCTCTCTGTTCCTCATCAGTTCAGCGCCAACATGTTCCCTTGGGACCAGAGGAGGAGCCCATGCAACTAACTGGGCAGAGCGCGGCTCTCGCAGGAGGAGAGATGACTCCAGAGTTAATTCCCCACGAAAACTCACACCAGTAAAAATCATTCACTGCACCACTTCCACAGACCTTCATGCCCTGATAGACAGGGGGCTTGTAAGAAATTTTAGTGCCAAGACCGAGTCACTAATTAAGCCCATTAAGGCTAGGGCACTTAATGGTAGTGAGTTATTCACCATTACACACATCACAGAACTCCATGTTGACAAACATAAGGAGCACCTAGTTTTTCATGTGTTTCAGTCTCCTTCACAGACTCTGGTCCTGGGACACCCATGGTTGCGTGAACACAACCCCCATGTGAACTGGTTGACTGGTGAAGTTCTGGGATTGGGAAACGATTGTGTGAGCCATGGGTTGGTTCACCAATTCAGAAAGCGGACATTACAACTGTTAATCATATTTCTGTTAATTCCCTCACAGACTCTGAATACCCAGATCTGAGCATCGTGCCTCCTTGCTATCATCACCTCCAGGAGATATTCAACGAGGCCAAAGCCATGTCGCTCCCACCGCATCGTACCTATGACTGTGCCATAGAGCTGATTCCAGGCTCCACCATTCCCAAGGGCCGCCTATATTCTGTTTCAGGACCAGAGAAGGCGGTCCTGAAGGAATACATTGAAACTTCCCTGAAGGCTGGACTGAGTCGTCCTTCGTCATCACCAGCAGAAGCGGGTTTCTTTTTTGTGGGGAAAAAGGATGGTTCCTTACAGCTTTGTATAGATTATAGCCTTTTTTTTCTTCTTTATTCTAAGAGCTCAGTATTGTTCATTCTGTAATTTCACAGATTTGACATGTCATCATCATTGCTCTTTTTTATTTTTATTTTGTATGTGGGTGAGTACATATATGTGCGTGTGCGCGTGTGTGTGTATTCATTAGTTTACCAAATACCTATTAAAAAATCCCATACCGTTCACCTAAACCGAACACCGCCGTCAGGAGACCCGAGGAAGGACCAAAGAAAGGAAAGTGAAATCCAGCACCGACCAGACACCACCCAGCGGGCCACCAACCAGAGTCCTTCACCAACCCCAGAAACATCTAATTCCAACAAATCAGGGAGACCTCAAGAGACCAAAGGAGAGACTGAGGAAAGGAAGGAAGGACAGACGAATGTCAAACTCTGCGTCGTTTAGCAGTGAGATGTTAAAACGCCATGTCGGTGGTGGTTTAAAGGTATAATCAACTTGTAGGGAAAGGGATACTGGTGCATGGTCGCTAATAAAAAATAGGATGTATTTTCGTAACAGTTTTATCAGCAATAGAGTTATTTGTAAGAAAAAAATAAATTCTTGAAAAAAAACGGTGCACAGCGGAAAATAAGGTAAATTCCTTCTTATTTGGGTTTTTAAGTCTCCAGTTGTCGACGAGGCCAAAATCATCCATATATTCCCCTATTACTTTAGTAGATTGTAATCGCCTTATACATGTTGTATTATTAGAACGATCTATTAATGGATTTAAGACTGTGTTAAAGTCTTCTCCAATAATAATAGTAGAGTTCGCTGCTAATTCAAACAGCTGAGAGAAAAATTTATGGAAAAAGGCCGGATCATCATTATTAGAGGCATATAAATTACCAAATGTATATATTTTATTAAATATAGTCACCTGAATAATAATGTATCGGCCCTCTGGGTCTGTTATTGTATTATTTAGAGTAAAGAATAAATTCTTATGTATGAGTATACAGACTCCTCTTTGTCTACTGTTATAAGGGGCAGAGTACGCTTGGCTAAAATTCTTATCAAAAAGTAATTTTTCTTCAGATTTTTGTAGGTGGGTTTCTTGTAGGAGGCAAATATCTGCTTTTAATTTTAAGAGATGGTCTAAAGTTTTTATTCTTTTTTGCCTGTGAGCGAGCGCCACAAACATTCCAGGAAACCAGAACTAATTTATGCATACAAACAATATAGACTCAGTCCTGTGTATATATCTGTATAGGCCATTTGTCAATACTGGCATGTTATAGGATAGCATCAAAGTGGTTAGGTGATTTATGTAATTTGTGTAAAATATGAGGTAACGTAAGTAAATATAACGGGTAGGGAGGTGAAAATGAAGGAAATTAGCGGGGGATTAAACATAACAATACACCAGTAACTGGTAACCTAAGCGAGATTTTTTGTTTAAATATACTTTAGATATAGTTGTGTATTAATATTATGTTTATAATATAGCCTAAACATAATGAGTATTCATATTTTAGGTTTTATAACCACATATACAGTATATATATACATCTAATAATCAAACTAAGTTTAGTTCCACCAATGCCAATTAGAACAGCCAGGGAGTGGAGTTGGGGTTCCGGAATAGTTGGCCATCGATATATAACTTATCAACGGCTATCGTAGTCCGTTTACCCTCCTGCCTATTTTGTCTCATTATAGGAAACGGTACCTTTCACCGCTCATTAATCTCTCTCGGGAATTGATCATTCATTCCAAATGAGGTCCCTTTAAGCTCCCATCCTTCACTTTTAACAAATTCTTTCTGTTTAAAATGCTCAAACTTAGCGATAATAGGACGAGGTTTGTTGCTCCTACGGGCTCCAAGCTGATGTACCCGGTGAAAAGAGATGTTATTTGCCGTCTCCTGAGGAATTTTTAACGACGTCGTCATCATTTTTTTTTATCTCAACCTCTGGATTGTCAGAGGTATTCTCGGATATGCCTGAGAATATTAAATTCTCCCGCATGCTATGAGATTGGACATCCAGAACAGTTTCTTTTAGCGTTTTATTCTCCTTTTTAATGGTTTTCAACTCGGCTGAAACAGCCGCGAGTGAAGAGCGTAACTCGTCATTATCTCGTTGGAGGTCACTTACTTGTTGGCTGACGAATTCCAAGTTTACCTTTAATTGTTTGACGCCCCCCGCGGATGAGGCAGAGGACATCTAGTTTTTTATTTATGGACTCCAGCATACTGACCAAAACGTCCGTAGTGGTTAGGTCGTCCGTGTCCGTCGATGAGCCATTTTTCCTCTTCTTCGAAGGTTTCTCGATGGAAGGATCCTCCATCGCGCAGCTGTAAAAATATCCGTCGATGAAACGTTCAAGGTCCTCCACGCTGGGTGGTATTCCAAATCTGCCGGATGAAAGAGAGAAGAGAAAAGCCAAGATATATGATGGTTAAATTCGGATTAGTTTAGCATAATAGAGCTAGTTCTATCTTAGCAGCAGGACGCCGCCATGTTGAGGTTTCCCGGTCTCGCTGTAGGTCTCGCGATGGTCACAGCATTTCGCAATAGCTCCACAGCCTCCTGGCTCCTGACTATAGCCTTCTTAATGACATTACAATCAAAAACCGTTACCCCCTCCCTCTCATGTCGTCCATGTTTGAAAATCTTAAACAAGCTAAGATCTTTACCAAATTGGACCTACGCAATGCATACCATCTCATTAGGATCAGGGAGGGGGATGAATGGAAAACAGGGTTTAATACACCTAGTGGCTATTACAAGTACCTAGTCATGCCCTTCGGTCTCACTAATGCTCCTGCTGTTTTCCAGGCAATGATTAATTATGTTTTGAGAGACTTTCTGGACCAGTTTGTTTATGTTTATTTAGACGACATACTTGTATACTCGTCAGACCGAGCCACACATCAAATCCACGTTTCCAAGGTTCTTCAAAGACTGCTTAAGAACAAACTTTATGTCAAGGCAGAGAAAAGTGTTTTTCATGCCAAAACCATCTCCTTCCTGGGCTTTGTCATAGCCCCTGGGAAAGTACAGATGGATCCGGCTAAAAGTAGCTCCGTGAGGGAGTGACCCACATCTGTTAGCCGCAAGAAGGTTCAGCAATTCCTTGGGTTTGCTAACTTTTACAGGCGCTACATCAGAGGGTTCAGCGCAATAGCTGCCCCTCTGCATGCCCTCACCTCTCCTCTGGTGAGGTTCAGCTGGTCCTTGGAGGCGGAAGCCGCATTCCAAGCTCTCAAACAACGCTTTGTCAAAGCACCAATCCTCACAATGTCAGATCCACAGCGGCAATTTGTTGTGGAAGTAGACGCTTCCAATGAGGGGATCAGAGTCGTCCTGTCTCAGCGTGCAGAGAAGGATGGAAAGATGCATCCCTGTGCCTTCTTGTCACGACGACTATCCAAGGCAGAGCGTAACTATGATGTAGGGGACAGAGAGCGTCTGGCTGTCAAAATTGCCTTGGAAGAATGGAGGCACTGGCTTGAGGGGGCAAGGCATCTGTTTGTGGTCTGGACCGATCACAAGAACCTGGAATACATACGTTAAGCCAAGAGACTCAACCCACGCCAGGCCAGGTGGGCGCTGTTCTTTAACCGTTTTTCCCTTTCTCTCACTTACAGGCCGGGGTCTCGTAACGTCAAGCCCGACGCCCTGTCACGTCTCTACGACCACAAGCCTGTTGCTAAGGAACCAGAGACCACCCTTCCGTCAAACTGTGTGGTTGGAGCCGTGACAAGGACGTTAAACAAGCCAACGGTGAGGCACCTCCACCTAACGGATGCCCGCTTAATAGAGTATTTGTCCCAGTGCAGCTACGCCCAGAGGTGATCCATTGGACCCACACCTCACTCCTTTCCTGTCATTCGGGAGTCCGACGGACAATGTACGCCATCTACCGGCGATTCTGGTGGCCTTCCATTGAGCCGGAGGTCTGAGAGTACATCGAGGCCTGCTCGGTATGTGCCCGAAATAAGTCATCCACCAGATTACGCATGGGCCTGCTGCAGCACCTTCCCATTCCTTCCAGACCATGGGCAGAAATATCCCTGGACTTTGTCACAGGACTCCCCATCTCCCGAGGTAAAACCACAGTTCTCACTGTAGTCGACAGATTCTCTAAAATGGTCAGATTCATAGCCTTGCCTAAGCTTCCCTCAGCCAAGTATAACGGCTGAGGTCATGGGTTCCCTAGAGACATTGTGTCGGACCGGGGTGAGGTTGTCTCGTCTGGGCTTTTACTGTCTAGTCATGTCCTGTTTTATTTTGAAAATTCTGACTTCTTTCGTTTCAGGTCACTTGTCCTTCCTCATGTGGCGTCAGTGTCAACCCTAATTCCTGATTGTGTCCACCTGTTTCCCATTACCCTCATGTGTTAAATGGTCTGCGTCTCCCCTGTCTTGTGCCAAAGTGTTTTAGTCAGAGTCACTCGAGTCAGTCAGTCGTATTCCTCAGCCTTGTTGTCCTGTCTTCTGTGTGAACTTTTGTTTGTTACTTTGAATAGCCACAGTATAGTTTTAGTTTAGGAGTGATTTTGTTTTTTGTAGATTAGACATCCTCCCTTTTTTCCCTCTAAACGAGGTGTTTTATGTTTAATAAATATCTGCCTTGGCGGCAAACTCCTATCTCTGCGCCTGAGTCCTAAATCTGCCACGCCTTGTCACAAACATTACATCAAGGATCTTAAGTACTGTGAACAAGCAGCCAAGCCTCTTTGCGGGGAGTGGAATACATGAGCTTCCAGTAATCAAGATGCTTCTCAATGTAACAATGTAACTTCTCAATGGAACATTAACTACATTCCCCCTAAGGCTGAAAATAAATTAAATTTCAGAAGTGAAAAAAAAATAATCACTCGTCGTGCATGGAGTTGGAGGAATGAAGGAAGGTCTACGTTAAGACGAGGCTATAACTTCTTTTTTTTTTTTTTCTTCTTTTTTCTAAGAGCTCAGTATTGTTCATTCGGAAATGTCATCATCATTGCTCATTTTTATTTTTTATTTTTTTTATATATATATATATATATATATTTTTTTTTTTGTGTGTGTGTGTGTGTGGGTGAGTATGTGTATGTGCGTGCGTGCGTGCGTGTATTTGTTAGCTCACCAGAAAACCTATTAGAAAAAATCTCATACCGTTCACCTAAACCGAACACCAGGAGACCCGAGGGGACCGAAGAAAACCAAGGAAGGTGAAATCCAGCACCGACCCCCAGGACCCCGCCAGCGCCACCGGCCGGAGAGCAAACCCAGGAGCAGGAGCGCCCCCCGCCCCAACACGGCCCGCGCCCCCGGCCCAACGCAGCAGGACGGGGCACTGCAGGCCCACCAGGCACCCCACCGGCCCCCAACCCCCGCCCCCCCCACGACCCCCCGCCCCCCATCCACCCCCGCCACCCACCCCAACCCAGCCCCAGCCGCCCCCAATCCCCCAGACACCCCCCACCCCCCCCACCCCGCAACCCCCAGCACCCCCCCCCCCAACAAAGCCGCCCCCCCCCGACCAACCGGCAGCCCCCCAACCCCGACCCCCAGCCCCCGGGGACCACCCGCACCCAGGCACCGGCGCCGAAGAGGGGCCGGACAGCGGAGCGGAGAGGGCAGCCGCGCCCACCCCACCCCCCGCCGTGTGGAAGGACGGAACACCGGGGGCAGAAGGGGGAGATGGGGGCACCGGAGGGCGGCCGACACCCCCGAACCCCAGGCCCAGCGGGGGAAGGCCCCGGTCGTCACCCCAGCGTTCTTTGTGAAAATTAACCCCTGTTACTGAGTCCGCCAGCTCGCGGACTGGCGAACTCTACCCCTAAACCGTGAATGTGACCCCACCCAGTGTATATACAAGTGTGTGTGTGTGGTGCATTAAAATTAGGAGCAGGTGAACCGGAGCCGATGGAAATGATATTCCCACGCTCCGATCCACCCGCCACCCAAGCATGTTGCTGAGTGTATGTGGTGCATTAAAAAAAATAGATAGGGCGGGGGGGGGGGGGGCGGTGGCGACACGGACAGGGGACCGCAGCACTGCTCTATACTGCGGCCCCCAACCGATGGCACCCCCACAAGCCCCCCCCCACCCACAAGTTGTGTGGTGTATTAAAATTGGAGGGCTATAACTTCTAAGGATCCACATTAACAGGAAATATGGAGGAAATATGGATGAGTCTACCATCTCAGCAAATGATTTAACAGTAAGATGTGGATCCACGTTCCTAGTCTGAAAATGATTCAGGTTTGACAAAACGGGCATTGATTAAAATAACCTTGTATGTAAGATGTACAGGATTACGGCTGTGGCATTTTTTTTCCGCCACCAATTGCAACAAACTATACGAAGGAGTATAAGGAATATGTCAAACTTGGCAAGCATCACTTCCGCTACAGAAAAGACATGCAAGTCTGCACAACACAATAAAAAAATTCTGAGTCATTTAGCAAACACATACTCTTACCATATGACAAAGCCATTAAACGTTGACAAGTGAGCGCCAGTCATCACTTTCATTTCTTTCTGCGTAGTTCTACAGTACAAAAACTGAAATCTTAAGATATAATTTCTTAAATTTAACCAAAATTTGCTTATTTTGCTCCGACAAGTTATTTTTTACTTAAAATAAGATTGTCAGACAAGATCATTCTGCCGATTTTAAGATACTAATTATCTTATTTGATCAAGCAGTCTTGGCATTGAGTGTTAACTGCCAGTTTTAAGAACTATGAAGCTTAAAACAAACATTTCCCACATTTTAAGATGACAAACCAACATCAAAGGCCCTAACCTGGGCTTTCATAAGTTGAATTTTCTTATTTTAAGATTTTGCATTATCGAGTAATGATATAAATGGGAAAAATACAAGTATGAAAACTATCAGAAAAAAAGTGCAATACAGCTCTTGCAATTTTTTTTACTGAAAAAATCATCACATGGTTTGTTTCGTAATATTTACTAAGCTAATTTTTCCTCTTTCCAGTACCAGCTCAGTGGTTTTGTGGTAGAGTGTCTACCCTCCGACTGGGAGGTTGTGGGTTCAATCTCTGGCTGGGTCATACCAAAGACAATTAAAATCGGACCTGTTACCTCCCTGCTTGACACTCAGGCTAAATTGGTCAATATTTATATATTTTAAGAAATAAGTTCTTTGTATTACAGCTTAAAAAAAGTCATTATTACTTGTTTTTAGTTTCAAAATACTATTTTCAAGACTGGTGTGGTTGATATGGGCTTAGTATTATATTCGTATTTTTCCAAATCTTACAGGTAAATTTAAGTAAAATTTTCTTGTTCTGTTCGCAGATAATTTTGCTTATTTGAAGTACGAATTTTCCAAAATTTTCTATAGTCATTTATACATACATTTGTATGCACATGTAAATTTGGTTTAAATTTTTTAATTTTGTTTACATTTTGGTATCACCTAATTTAAGGATTTTTTTTTTTTTACTTAGCGTAACCAAGATATTGAGTTGATTTGGCATATTCTCCTGTGATTTATATACAGCCTGGACATAAGTTGAAGTTGTTCACTGTTGAAATTGCCAGAGAATATTGTTGTGCAACGTTTCAAATAATAAACGAGAGCTGTTCAGAAATGCTGTATCCATAAATGTCCTGGGAAGCTAATAAAGATTTTTTTTTTAAATTGTAGGATATCATCAAATTATCGAATTGAAAAATAATAATAATAATAATTGAGATATATTTTTGCCCACCCTGTTTTATGTAAAACAATAACCCTCCACAAGTCACTGGAGAGTAATATACCTTGGGTTTGCTTCGGTGTGACAGACTCCTTCCTGACCGGCAGCATCTCTCCATCTGACCTACCTATCAAACAAATGAACACAGAGAAAAGCAGATTCAGTTTGACCCAATCAGCCAAAACATTCAAACAGCCCAAGTGATTAAATGTTGGTTCCCACTGCCCAGGGCCAAATTTGTTTCATTCTGTTCTTCAATTTATATCTATCAAGTGGGTTACTTACTTGGGTTTTATTAACATTGCAAACAAGTACAGTACATAACATGCTTTCTCGATAACCCATAATGCTTTGTGTCGCTCTAACCACTTCCAAAGCAACACAGAGTTGTTTTTGTTAGTGGTCAATATTAGGGATGTCAACAATGTTCACAATTTTGAAAATGCCTCAATATCATCATGGTCTCATCTCTGTATGAAATAATATACCACGATTGATTAAAATGTTTTTTTTTGGACGGCTGCATACATTGGTACACGCTCAGCAGGGCAGCAACGGCGCTCAGCTGCAGCAATAGTACTGTTTTGAATGTATATGAATAGAAACATTGAGTGGACAAGGATATGGATGCTAATATATGATTTCAATAAGTCTTTTTTTT
Source organism: Leptonotus elevatus (assembly GCF_054856555.1). Classification (NCBI taxonomy): domain Eukaryota; kingdom Metazoa; phylum Chordata; class Actinopteri; order Syngnathiformes; family Syngnathidae; genus Leptonotus; species Leptonotus elevatus. The sequence continues at coordinate 3,951,607 of NC_141245.1, forward strand.
TTTTTATTAAACCTGTGGGAAAATGCACAGAAACTACTAAAGTCTATGGAGAAGGACTCGAGCAGCAAAAGGAAAAGGAATTCGCTTTGGGAGAAGAAAAAAAAGAATGAATTTGTGGGTATATGTATGCTAATTAAGTCCTATAAATGGCCATATTTCTTTTTACCAGACTTGCTATAGGCAGTATCACACAAAAGCATAATCTAAAATGTCCCAACGACACACACACACAAAAAATCTAAATTTCTGGAACCCATCATCCAATTTTCTAAATTCTTGGTGCGTTGAAGTGGCCACGCCAACCAGACTTTGAATTTCAATTGACTTAGACATTTGGGGGAAATGTCATGTTGATAAATTATGGAAACCATTCATACCTTTTTCATTAGCGTCTCAGTGCCGTATTAGTCTGCATTTATAGATGTTCTGTTCAGTGCCAGCGTGAACATGTCAGAACCCTGCATTGTGTATGATCTCAATACACACATACAGGGGCCTTACATTTTCAGGTAGGCAATGAACAGGGCAGTCTTTAAATTTAAATGTAAAAACGTATCTCCATACCTGCTGATTGTGGAGATGAAGGTGATGTAGCAAGTGTATCATGAATCATAGCTTTGCCATCCTCATCTTCGGTATCTGATGCATCACTGTCTACACGGTCTCTGAGGAACATAGCAACCAAATCGATCAAACTTAGATTACATTACATGAACACCCACATTTATAAATTTACATTTAAAGAAATATAAGGAAAAACTACTGTGTCCAATTATTTTTTAAAGATATGCAGGCATGTTCTTACCATGTGGATCAACACTAATTTTGTCTAAATTCTTGCCCTTAAACTGAAACATCTTTCCATTTTCTAGAGCGATGAAAACCTTGCTCAACTTTGCGAGATGCAATGTCCCCTCAGGCAGCCGATAATATTGACGGTGCGCTCTGATGTCGTGGCCAAGGGAGTCTGCAAGCTCATCCATTTCGTTGTCTTTCAAATTCCAAACTTTGGACATGGTGGCCATGTGCTTTCTCAATTTTGTGGAAGACAATGCTTCCGGGTTGTTTGCCCCACAGCTATGGGCTACCTGACGAACTACATCAGATCCTCTGAAGTAACTGTGAGCTTGTGGTCTTCTAAAGAGGAATGTATTTTCATCCAATACACCACATTCATGGCGGGTGTTGACAAGTAACGCCATGAATGACTGCACTTCAGGTGTGAGCAGAACAGGGACCTTTCGCCCTCATTTCCCTTTTATTTAGATTATTTGAAAGTTACAAAGCTTTCGCTCAAGATCAGACAGAGCCATCTCGACATCTGGATGAGTTGATGAGGTATCCCTCGAAGTAAAAGCTGTCAGTGGCATTTTTGATACTTCCCCTTCTTTTCTGCGATTGAAGAGGATAATTTCACAAAGCGTTACTTTTGCTAGTTCTTCCCAGTATTTCCTACTTGGGTCTTCTTTCAGTTTAGTTTGATATGCCTGTCTTTGGAGATCGAGATATTCATGCATCTTCTTCACATCTTCCGTGAAGAGCAGAAGCTGAGGAACATTCCATTTTGATTAATTGAGGTTTCTGAGGGTCTGCGAAGACACACACTCGCTCCACCTGTTGTCACAGATTTGTTTGAATACCTGTGCATTGTTAACTGCATTGTCATCACCTGAGATTAGTCCTTCGCATTCAATAATATTTGCTATCTTCTTGAGGTTGTGGCCTAACTTAAGCGCCAATGATGGTGTTTTGAATGTATGCGTTTCCAGATTTAAGCCAGCCACCTTCATAACCGCTTCGATTACATGACGAAAATTAGTTAGAGTGAAGAAATCCAAGATAGCTTTTAGCTTTGCATTTTTCTTCCCTTGAAGAAGGAGTCGTCCTGTCTCACGCATCTTCTGTCTGATGTAGTCATGTTTGTGACATCATGGCCATGTTTCCTGAAGAGGTGTTTTTTCAGAATTACTTTTTCTTTGCGCACAGCTTCTGATATTTCATCTTCATTCATAGCAAGCACCAATTTCCAAAATAGCTCATTTGCACCAGCTGGAATTGGCTAAGCATATGCACAATCTGGACCCTCGTTTTCCCTGGTTTCAAATTTTGCACATTTAGATTTAGGTTACATCTCTGCATGTGCCTCCACAGTGATTTCCTCTTGAAATAGCCCAGGCAGTTCTGTCCACAGTGCATATAATCTTTGGCGTGTGCAGGCTTCTTGGATTGCAGGCTTCTTGGATTGCTGACATGGTATTAGCATTCCTTTTCCTTCTTCGAGTACCCGATTGTTATGGGCTCGGTTTCCTCTGTTTCTCAGTAAACTGAGTTGTATCCTTCGCTCTTTTGACCCAGGTGGAAATTGAACTGCTCTTTTTACATCCGGTTTGTCTATATATTTGGCTTCCAAATATCGTGCCATTTATCTGTTTGGCTTGGAGCAATACACACAGAAGCATGATTTGTTGTACAGCCTACCACCATCTACTTTCTTCTTTAGCGTCATGACAGTCACATCGGAACCAACAGATGAAGATTCTGAACTAGTACACAGCACACGTCTTCTCTTCTGTGGTTGGACATCTACTCCACGGGAACTGGCAGGAGATGGACTTCTAGATGTATCTTCTTGAGGGTTAGCCGTGTTCAAGGAAATCGAAGGTGTCATGTCTTCTTTTCTGTGATTTTACATGTACTTTTTGGGAGTTGGCCAAAGGTGCTCTCAGTGCTTTTATCCTTTTACTTTTGTGTTGCATGATATCTTCTGACGAATTGTCAGGTGCTTCTGAGCTGTCACTTGTTTCTTCTCCAGGTTTAGGAACATATTCATCCTCAGTGTTGTCAGAACTCGATAGAGTATCTTCTACTATTTCTTAAAAGAGAAATATATTGTGCTTAATGAGAAAAAATGCTGTTTTTATTTACCCAAATATTATTTATTTTAAAGACATTTTAGATCTGTAATTTTAATACCGTGATACAGCGATATTTTTTGCTCAGTTATCATACCATCAGAATCTATTATCAGCCTATGCCTAGTAGACACTCGCACGAAAACCTTGCAATATCATGGTACTACTTGTCAGCATATTACATTTCACAAAGAGTATACTGTACTCACAATGACGCTGTGTGTTCTTTCGAGCTCGGGGACACTTGTCTCATTACCAACATCATCTGAAGTGTGGTCAAGTGTCACTTTGCTGTTGCTGTCACTGGAGCTGTCTTAGTGAAATGTCTGAAAAACAAAAACAAACAGATGAGGGTTTCTCTCCTCAGATGTTACCACCTAATGCAGGTGGCAGAAGTCTGAAGCAACACAGCAACTGAAGACCTAAGTATTGTTGCACTTGATCACACAGTATAAAAACAAGGATTTCTTACTCACCTTATTTGACACATTTGCTTGAGCCTTCTCATATGCTTTTTGAGCCTTCTCATATCTCCTCTCACATGCATCATGGTGTTCTTTCAATTTTTTAATGCGCCGCATCCAACGTGTTTCAGCCTGAAAACACACAAAATGCATGTTTGGGCTGTAGACCCAAATTTGTGCGCCCACGTCGAAGTCTTCCCCTCTTCAGCGAACGTCGTATGCCCTCTTCTGACGACAGCCGGCTTGAGTGATGGTCTGTCAAGCAAGGTCATGCACTTCCCGAAGTCAGTGCCGCAGCTGGGTGTAGTAATCCATGCCAGCCTCACCCCCCACCTTCGGCTCAGGAGGGGGTCCAAATACGAGGTCAAAGTCGGTCCGAAGTTCTCTTCCCAGTCACATTGCTGGAGGCTGGTTAAGATGGCGAGCTTGGTGGCCAGGGTGCGGTTGAACCGTTCCACCAACCCATCACTCTGAGGGTGCTGTGGCGTGATGTGGGCTTCTTGATCTTCCTGATCCCGAGCTTCTTGCAGACATTGCCGAAGACCTTGGCCACAAAATTCCTCCCCTAGTCGCTGTGCAATTCCTCTACAGCACCAAGCTGACAGAACATCTCATTCACCAGGTGTTCTACGGTCGTGGTCGCGCTCTAATCAGGTACGGCATAGGCTTCAGGCCACTTAAATAAAATAGTTCATTGCTACCAGGACATAGCCGTTTCCCCGATCTGTGGTTGGAAAAGGGGCCCAGGATGTGAATGGCCACACGCTCCATAGGTGCCCACACCTGGTAATGCTGCAGAGGTTGTGCGAGCGCTGAGTTGGCCCCTTGTGTGCTGTGCAGGTGTCACAACAGTGCACGTGAATCTCTACGTCTTGGTGACACACTGGCCAGTAGAACTGAGAACAGAGGCACAGCAGAGTCTTGGTAACCCCAAAGTGACCAATTTCAGCCAAGCCATGGACAAGCTGGAGAACTTGCATCCTCAGGTTACGTGGCACCAGAAGTTGGAGCGTGTCACGGTAACCGGCCGAATTCTTCTAACGGCGGTGGAGTAGCTGGTTATGAACGATGAGGCCGGTCCACTGCAAGTGGAGTGCTTTAGACTCATGGTCGAGCATGGAAGTGGCTGCCCATTCTGGTCGCTAGCCAGCCGCCAGCCATCCTCAAACACGGCCAAGGACGTCCTCCTCTTGTGCGCGTTGTAACTCCACCAACTCAACCTCTGCCATGTCTGGAGCTTCTTGAAGAGCTGCTGCCACTCGAGCCAGCGGATCTCATTCCTCCTGGTGTTGGCAGTGGCGACAATCTGTTCAGGGTCGTCAAGACAGGGCATCAGCGTTGGTGTGCTGGCGCCCAGATCAATGTTGGACTTGAAAGTCATAGTCCTGCAACGTCTCCATTGAGCCAGCTGCCCCTCAGGCTCTCGGGAATTGAGAAGTCAGGTGAGCGAGGCATGGTCTGTGCGCAGGAGGAATTTTTGCCTGTAAAGATAACGTCAGAACTGGCGAAGTGCCAAAACAACAGCCAGCAGTTCCCGTCGTGTGACACAGTAGTGACGTCCGGGGCGGCTGAAAGCACGGCTGTAGTAGGCTACCACTTGCTCACCATGCTCTCCGTCTTGGGACAACACCGCCCCCAAGCCCACATTGCTGGCGTCTGTCCACGATAAATGGCCGCTGGTGGTCAGGGTAGGCCAACACTGGGGCCCGGTTAATGCCGTATTGAGCTGAACAAAGGTGTGTTCACAGTCCTCGTTCCCCTGGAATATTTTCCCCTTTTGCTGTCTGCAGGGGACTGGCAATAGTGGCAAAGTCCAGGATGAATCTGCGGTCGTAGGATGCCCAAGAAGCTGTGCAGCTCGCTAGTGTTGTCCGGCACCAGCCAGTCTTTCACAGCTGCTGTCTTGGCTGGTTTGGTGGCCACCTCTTCTGCGTTGATGACATGTCACACTGAACACCTCCCGCAGATGGTCTAGCTCACTTGAGAAGTTTGCAGCATGGGCTAGGAGATCGTTCTCTGAATGGCGAGCTTAGTCTCTTTCATTTGGCTGCTGCTTCGAGTCAACGCAGGGTTCTATGTTGAGCCTTTTCGACAGCCAAATTGTGCTGGCCCTGCCAGAACCAGCACTGGCCTTGTATATCGCTGGCTTGATCAGATACCGCATATATCATGATTTGGTAAATTTTTAATAAAAAAAAAAAAATCTATACCATTAGTTGGTCACACGTGTGTTTTTGACAAATTATTCACCAATATGATAACTATGATAAGTAATAAAAAGAAAATGAATGAATGAATGAATTTATTTCGAACATGTATACAAAAAAAAGAAATTAAAGAAAAACATCAAAAACACAAAGCATTTACACATGTTCGGAAAAAGAGTAGGAAGATGTATAAACTTTTTGAACTCCTACCCTTTATAATTTATAGGTTATCCAAGTATTACCCTGTTACAAGTTTACGTGAAAAAACCCGAACATAATATAGAAATTATATCCTTTACATGATTTAAAGTAATAATAAAAGATAACTCAAAAATATTGTATATTATATATCAAGTGTTGATTTCATCTCATAATTTATTAAATGTGTAAGGCCATTTGTATTTTCAACTGTGTGTCTAGACTGTATGAACACCATGTAGAAAACACAATAAAAATAATTTAAAACAAAAAACTAAATTACATATGTAAATAAAATGAAAGAAAAATATCTACGTGGTTTCACATTATGGCAAGTGGTGGCAGCTGCCGTCAGCAGTGTTCAACAGACCACGTCTTAACTTGCCGTGGCGTTTTAACTAGACGCCGCAATACAAAAATTCAAAATGTTATTATAATTCACCAATAGTGTGTTTAAAAAGTGTGTTTAGAATTTATTCCCATTATGAAACCCCCCTTCTTCCAAGAAGAAATGGTTTGGTCCAATGCCGCCACCAATACTAGCGCTCACATTTCCGTATATCAAGCAGCGCGACTCAGGAGCACTTTCTTATTGCAACGGCTGAAGAAGAGAAGTTGTGCTGTTCTACAATGGCATCAAGGAAGTCGTATGTAACATCATGACGACCAGCTGTGGGCGATCAACCAATGGATCAGTGACCTTCACAGCCAGCACAGCAAATTCCAGGTATCAGTCACACAGTAAATTGGACTCTTGTCAGAACAACTTCAAAATGTGTTGACCTCGCTATCAACAATCACTGCTTCCACCAGTTCTGTACGCTGTGTACCTAAAAATTCTGTGATGATTCGTTTGGCTGCTCTGAGAAAATTCTCAGGTGATTCTGATGACTGCAGGCCTTTTTAGTGCAATGTGAACTGCACTTCAGTCATCAACCCACCATGTATTCTACTGAACAGTAGCAGTTATGATTTGGCACGTCTGGCAGAGCAGCAGCCACAGCTAGGTGGTCTCGAAAGTTGGAAATGTATAATTCATTCACACAATTAGGTCAAGCGGAGCGCTTAGTTTCACAACAACAGTTACAGGTTTTGGAACTCGGTGCACACAAAATAAAATACTTAAATAACGTTTAAGTTGATTTGGCGAGGAGGAAAGTCCAGGAGAAATTAACTTGCAATAATTCATGGTGTAACAACGTGGAAATTTGTGACAGTAGTCCCGAGGGTCAGAATGCCGGACAGGACCAGTCGACGAGGCGAGGGTACTTGAATCCGGTTCCAATTGGAGCATAACAGCAAGCCAACATGTATGTGGTTGAAAGTAACATTTATTTGTTATTCCTCTTTACAGATGTTCTCAAAAACACAGAGCAGTGGCTAAACCAATGTACCCAATGTACTCAGACATAATAAGGAAGGCATGCATTGTTATTTATGCCAAAAGCACTGTTTCCCAACACCGCAGGCAATTTCTGTCTCCCTAGTGAGACAGCCATCAACCAACAGGCTGGACACATTAAAAAGACATGAGGTGACGGCTAAAGCAGCAGAAGAGAAGGAGAAGTGTATTAAAGATGGTAGTACCTAAAAATACTCAACTAATAAAGATAGTTCAATGAATAATTGTAAAAAATGTTTTTTTAGGGATGACACTTCAGCGTGCTATTACAGCACAGGTGGAAATGGACCACAGCGCTTGAAGGCTGCTTCAAAATCATCTATGAGTGTCTCAAGCAAAAGTGGCCCCACCACACAAGCTATGAGCCCATCATTTTTCGTGCTTAGGATCTGCTTAATTTTGCTGGCTTAAATGTGAATTCTTAAGTTATATTTTACACAAGTGTATATTCAATGTTTTCATAAAATTGTTTTAAAATTAAGTGTTGTAGCCTGTAGGATGCTTTACGGGAGTCTCTAATAATCAGGTTTCCTTCGAAGGTTTTATTTATTCAGAAATTACTGGACAGAAACACGTGTGGCCAAAGGCCATACTCACCCCATGTGTCTGTAAAGCTCCTCCCACTTGCAGCCGCCATTATAATTTCAGTATCCCAAAAAGCCCCTCCCCTTCCTCTTCCTGCCCTGCTGCCCCCTCCCCTTGCTCTGCCCTCTGAGTCACAAGACAATAACAAATGCTCAATTGCTATGTAAACATTGCCCGGCCACGATCCGGCCCCCCCGCAGCTGATCAACCAGGCGGAAACACAGTTTGCACGACATCCTGGCACTTTTTGTAGACATCATAAAACTTTACAAAGGAACTGATTATAACACTTTTTCTCCCCCGAAACAGATGGCTTATTCAGTGATAAAATGTGGAAGGAAGAATCTTCAAACGTTTGGTCACATTATTACACTTATCAATCTTTGCTGAGTAAGTTAAAACAGTTATGACTAAATCTAAACAGTTATAATTAAATTGAAACAGAAGATTCTCTTCAATACAGAAATGCTTAAGGTACATTTTCAGATTACTCATCATTTTTGTACACTGTAGGGAAGGTAAATAATTCAGCTGTACTATTTTGAGGAGGGAAACCCTTTACAGGTGCGCAGGATTGTCCCATTCCTGGATGGTGTACAAGTGTTGACAGAGGACTGAAGCATGGATATATCCTATTCCATGAGTGCATTAATGTCACTATACTTTGTAATTGGAGTCAAGTACCCAAAAGAACGTTCAAAAACTCATTTTCATTGAAAGATTTGTTTTGGGTATCAAGGATCATAGCGTTGACCCAATACCAGTAAAGAGGCTGTACAACTGTGTTGGTAGTGGTGGGTAAATTAGTTGGAACATGGGATGTTTTATTTTTGTGGTGATAAATGTGAGTTCACTTAATCTAGTTTAGTTCAAATGGCACGATTACAGCTGCTACCCAGTACTGTGATTTGATAAATAGTGATGGAAGCTATTTAACACATAGTTTGGACCATTCAAATTTATGTTGGCATACAGACTTCTCTTATTATGGGCCTGTTGCGAAGCAGAACGCACATATTACTATCCTAGAAAAAGGGAAAAAGGGTTTATTATTTTCCGCAAAAATGCGGCCCGTACCGTAGATCGCACCGGCACAAATGAGGTATTAAACGATGCGGCTCGATCTGACTCGCTGTGGCATTATTTTTCTAAGAATTCCGAGTTACCATGGCGACGCTATTCCCCAAAAACTCCCATTGAAATGAATGGGAAAAGGAAAGACAAAATCACACATCAAGCACCTTTTTCCAAGCGAGCATACGTTAACCGACCGATATGAATTTTAGCTTATTTTGTTGCAATTTTTCCCATCTTTAGCTCAGTGTAAAAAAAAATTTAAGGAATGAAAGCTCTCCTCCCTGTGCAGGTTCAAAGACAGTGAGCGAAATAGCCTTTTAACATTGGTGTGTATTGTGTCGGCTTGAGTGGAGCAATTAGCCTTAAAGTGACGGGAACCAAAAAATCTATTTCCAAAAGTTTCACTTCAACTCGTCACCATGGCCACAATCTTTGCTCACTAGACATCAAATTCGCACATTTTGTAGTCACAAGGGTCTGCTTTCAGACAAACCCACTTTTATTTGGCTAAGGTGTCATTTAGTACCTTTATTTTCACTTTAAGCGAGGAGAAGTCAGACTTTTTCGCCTATCTTTTCCATGTTAATTTCGGCGCCTTTCCCTCTTCATTTTTTATAAATCATAAGTTTTCAACCTGCTCTAATTTGGTCATTTTTCATCCGATTAAAAAAATGAGATCATGCTCGCGTTCCCCAAACCCTTGCCGTTCTAACGAGCCATTTCTGGAATCTGCATCTTCAACCGTTAAGTCGTGAGAGGCTTTTGTTCGAGGTGTGCGTATCTCATGCATTTGTGTTGAATGTGTGTGCGTGATGTCTCCATGTTCAACTCTAATGTGTGTGCGTGAATGTGATTGTTTCTTAAAGGGACAGTAAGATACGTTTAGTTTATTTTGATTATGGTTAACTTCCACATTTCTTGACCGATTTCTTTCTTCTTTTTTTCTTGGTGTACTCAAGGCTTGGCCTATGTACGACTACTACTATTGCAAATTATATTACTACTACTACTATCTTGGACATATGATTAGGTACGCCCAGGATTCTGGTCAATTAATTAGGTACACCCTGGATTCTCGCCACTCCGCCCACCCAGGGCGGCGGCCATCTTGGCCAATTAATTAGGTACACCAAGGATTCTCGCCACTCCGCTCGCCCAGGGAGGCGGCCATCTTGGCCAATTGATTAGGTACGCCAAGGACTCTCTCCCCCTCGCCCACCCGGGTCGGCGGCCATCTTGGCCATTTGACTACTACTAAAATTACTACAAGTACTACTAATACTAATACTACTACTACTACTACAAGTACTTGCTACTACTATACTATTATTACTATTGCTACAAGTATTGCGTCTTTCCACCTTGCAAGAGTCAGCAGGCCCATTAAAAATTTCCGCGGAAATTTTTCTAGTTAATATTATGGTCACAAAACAATAATTTATTTTTAACTCTTTGACTGCCATAAACGTTATAAAACGTTTAGCATAAACCTAGGGAAGGGCGCCGAGGACGTTAAAAGACGTCCCCTATGTTTTTTTTTTTTTTTTTTCAAAAACGGGTGCAGGAAAGCCTTGGGCAGCTGTGCTGAAAGTATCAGGCATATCTGAATAGTAAAAGACTCGTTTTGGCCCCTAGAGGGCAGCGATGACTCTCTTTGCACAAGGTTGGATGGGCCGCCCACCGTGGGCGTCAGTAGAAGACGTGAGGCGGAGCTAGAGTGTTGAGGAGACAATGGCTGATCCAAGCCACAATGGCTTGACCAAGCAACCGGTTACAAGCAGCTCACGCTTGAGCATTTTTTTCAAAGACGGAAAGCATCAATCAATACTAAAAAGCGCATTGATGTCGACGATGATGATGACTCCGAGCTTGACGCCAAAGTTGGAAGCTTTGACGTGACTGTTATGATTACGTAGTAAGCCTCACCGGCTAAGCGCGGCTAGCGCGGCTAGCGCTGCTAAGGCCGGAAAACGCGCACAATAGCCGGCCGGGTACTTCTACACAATCGGACATTCGATCGGGCGATGGAGAGTTGGCATCGACCAATGCAGATTGATGATGATGATGATGATGATGACTCCGAGCTTGACGCCAAAGTTGGAAGCCTTGACGTGTTTACGATCACGTAGTAAGCCTCACCGGCTAAGCGCGGCTAGCGCTGCTAAGGCCGGAAAACGCGCACAATAGCCGGCCGGGTACTTCTGCACAAGCGGACATTCGATCGGACGATGGAGAGTAGTCGAAAAGCATCGACCAATGCACATTGATGATGATGATGATGGTCACTCCCGAGGTTGACGCCGGAGTTGGAAGCATTGACGCGGCCGTTATTCTCTCGTCATAAAGCCTCACCGGCTAGCGCTGCTAACGCCGGAAAACGCGGAGCTGCACAAGCGGACATTCGATCGGACAATGAAGAGTACCCCGAGTCCAATGCATATTCATCGGAGGAGCGGGTACAGTCTGATCACGGAGAAGACACTGTTTCTGGACTACGATGCCACCATGAATGGAGTGGATAAAATGGATCAGAACATCTACCACTCGGTATAGCAACCGAAGGACATGAGGAAGCCACAACGTAACATCACCGTAACGTAACCGTAGCATGATCCTGATATTAGACTTTATGGCAAAACACACTGCAGCATATACTTGCTATTCCCCGGAAAAAACGGCCTGCAAGAAAGTGGAGCTTTTGCACGCGAAGAGGCAATCTGTTGTGCAAATGCTGTTGCGTCTCTTTGCACGCAGGAGAGTGTTACAAAAAGAAAAACTGTCGTTGAAACATCCACATATTTGTAAATAGCACCACAGTTGCACACATTTGTAAATAGTTTGCCAAATTGTTGTCAAATTGTTACACTGTTGAATGTAAATAAACGTATTTTGCTATCAAAAAACACTTTTTCATTCTTGGTGGTAGTGTTTTATAGAAGTAAAGCACTATTTAGGTGTTTGTGGCATCATTCATGGACAAAAAGAAGTGTAAAATTCACTAGAATGCATGAAATAATATTGTTTCACTAAAAGCTTGATTTCTCCGTATTTTGGTCCAAAACAGGCGAAATTGGGTCAAACTAACCATTTTCTATTGTTGATTACTAAAGAACGGAATAAGGTAGAAACAAACTCTTTTTTCCTGATGAAAGATGAAAGTTCAATCTTTCCTTTGGTAGTACGTGTGTTTCCATAGTCCAAACAGAACATTTTCTGTGGACCTTGAAAGATCAGTCAAACTGCTTAAATCGGCTGGCACTGACGGCATCCCTTTTCTGAAAACGTCTGGCAGTCAAAGAGTTAATGAAGAATATTTTAACTATTCAAATTGTGATAACTTTGTGGGGCTCCCTGGCTGTCACTTGATTGCGTGTCAGGGGCAACTCTTGTTGTATGGGATTAGAAGACATCCTTATTCAGTCTGTTCCACTGTTACCTATACTATGTGCCAATACTCTTGACTGTTCTTGGACCATGCATTACTTGAGTGTTAGTAGATGAGTAGATCTAGTGTAGTATGTATTTCTTGTATTGATGCTACAAACCTTTTTTTTGTCCTCCTTTTCTATGCCACCATAAAGACAGCCTGGTTTGTGTGTAGCTGTCATGTTGCTGATTCCTCTGGTCTTATGCTCACCTCTGTCCTGTTTCACCTGGGTCCTACAACACATGAACTGTCCTGTTCCATTGGTTTAGGCTGAGCAAGTCTGCCCTTCTTATCCATCATTACTTAAATAATTGTGAATAATAAAAAAAAAAAAAAAGATATGTAAAATCATCAATTAAAATGGTTTGACTTTTCTCTCACTGTCAACATTAATGGACGGACACAATTCACGTTAATCATTATTTTGTCTGATTTGTAAAATATAATGTGGTTCTTGATATATTGCAACCATTAGAAGACAAGCTTATTGGTGAAACCCTTATTCAAAAGATTCCTGTATGGCAGGGCTCGACAATGCGACCAATTCACCCACAAATGCGGCCAACTCTACAAAATTAATCTAGTCGATCGGCGCGATGTTTTAATGAGCGGCGCAACGGCTCAAAGAGCCGTGATCCATATGCATCAAGGGCCACGGTTTTAGTTGTACATAGTCCGCGAAATGCGCTGCGGAGTCCTATTTCAAAATAAAAGCCTTCCAAGTATTACATTGTCGTTGATGCAATTGCCTTGTTATACACATGTTGTACAGTATTTTGAAATTGACCCACACACCGTGTGGTAGGTGTCTCGGCTCTAGGCAGCCAGCTTGACTCGTCCTCACGCGACGGTCGACTTCCATCATCAACCCAACGCCAACTCTATTTGAGGACGATAAGACAGTTAATTAGTCTGTTAATTAGTCTGTCATTGCATTATACGGTGTCGGCACCAGATGTGATCGGCCTGCCAGATCGTATCGGGGGCCTTCGCGCCTGCTGCGCGGGGTCGCCTACCGATGACGTCACGTTACAGGATTGGCTGAGATGTCGAAGATTGTGATTGGTCAGGCAACTTCGCAGTCGTTGGAGAGAAAACAAAAGTCGTCTGAGGGGAAACATGGACACGTTTTACGGAGAAATGTATTACTATTTATCAACTGAGACTTATCACAGCCGCACTAATGGCTCAAACTGTCCGGCGAGCCGAAAGTCAAGGATTCGTAAGGCGTGAAAATCCTACACAATTCAAACTAAGTTACGGCTTGACTTTTCATTTTGTATTTGCAACAAATGAATGGCGTTTAGTTCTTCAGCTGCATTTATTCTCTATTTAACTACGCGTACACTCAGTAGTTGTTTTTCCTTTGACTTTAGATGAGAAGTTATATTACAGATACCAGGGCAAGCTCAGATTGATCGTGCATCAGTCACAAGTTAGAGATATTTTAAACATCTGCCACGACAATCTGGGAACTGGGGATCATCCAGGAAGACACCGTACAGTGGAAAAAGTATTAGCATCCTACCACTGGAAAACCCTCAGGGAAGATGTGGAAAAAATTGGTAAATTGTTATTATTGTTGTTGTAGTTGTTTTTATTATTACCATCACCGAGGTGACTTTATTCGACTGGTATAATCCTCACGGCAAAATGGACTATGCTCATTGTAGCTGCCACCTTAAATCTGATTAATTCTTTTTGCTGCATGTCAGCCAGTAAATGTATAGTCCCTACTTTGCTCCAAATATACACTATACTTGTGAGGAAACTAGCAGAAATGAATTTATACTTTGTTTTTAAGGTTGATGAGTGTCCTCGCTGTCAGGGGCATAAAAAAAAAACAGTTGTACCTGTCCTTCATCCAATTGAAGTGAAGGAAGCATGGAGTGTTCTTGGGATAGATCTGATTGGTCCCCTTCCTACCACCACAAAGGGCAAAAGGTAGCAAGAGTGAGTGAATCCATTTGAAATTGGTAAATGCAAAGTATTTGGGTGAAAACAACATAGAACATGACTGTTATGGGTGTAACAGATGATTTGAACTATCTGCATTTTGTGTTGCAGGTTCATTTTGACATCCACAGACCTTTTCACCAAGTGGGTTGTAGCTAAACCTCTTTACACTAAAACTGCCACTGAGGTGTCCAGAAAAATTGTGGGTGGGGGCAACGGCAGAAGAGAGTTGTCGCTGTATGTATTTGAATGTGAAGATGGATTGAGAAAGTGGATAAAAAGAGATCAAATGAAATGCCAGACTGCAGTGTGACCTCCTGTCTCTTGTAGTTCATTTCGTTTACCCCGTTTGGACCCCACCCATTTGGCGATGTGTAGCGACCGGGCGTTATCCGCGGAGACTACTCGAACTCCGACGGAACTCCGTAAATGGCACCATCTTAAAGTCATTCTGCGCTGGTTGACCGGGACGAGATCCATCACCTTGGAGTTGCTGTCATGAAGATAGCTGCCCCGACCTACTGGGCTGGGTTTGGATGAGGACCCCCTTCCTGATGACGTCTTCTTGCAGTGCTTCAACTTCTTAAATGTACTATCCATCCATCCATTTTAACCGCTTATTCTTCACAATGGTTGCAGTATTTTTGCACTATTCTAGTTAATATTCTTTAGTATTACAAACTATGTAAATTGTTGCCCATTCGGCATCCATTGCAGCCTGATCATCCAGGAAGGGGGATTACCACATTTGCGTTCCCTTCTCAAGGTTTCTAATATTCCCCCTGGTATGGGTTTTGAGTTTTTCTTTGCCCTCTTGTGGTTCTATCAGGGGATGTCATACAGTATTTGTCCACTGTGGGCATTTGAAGCCCTTTGAGACTCTTTTGTGATTAAGGGCTATATAAATAAACTTGACTTGACTTGATTAGTGTTTTACTTTTTTTATACTACACAAATCTTGAACAGGGCAGAACCCTGCCTGTCAAGAAAAGCAGACAGACGCTTAGATCCTGTAACATTTATATTACCTCTTTTGCATGTGTATATGTATTAACTTAATTCTGAACATATAAAAAAAAAGTTGCGCACTTCTTTTTCATTAGTCATTCATTGCTCTGTTAATGCATTTAACATATTTAAAGAAAAAAGTAAAATGTGCTACTGTAGTTGATAAAATTAACTTATGAGGTTCATAAGTATTAGGTTAAATGTCTTGTCTTTACGGTAGTAGGCCATTACCTTTGATTAATATTTATATCAATAGTCCATGAGACAGTTATGCACACACATGCAGGTTACAAATAATATCGTAGTTACCTAATAACCCGAGGCTGAGTACAGAACATATTGGTGAGAAAACGCCACATCTCAGACAATAATCGCATTATTTCAACTCGTATTGCAGGGTCACCTCTGAGGAAACATTGGCAAGAAAATATTAAAGATGTAATTTTAATAACAAAATGTGTGGACTGAGATTGCAAATATAAAAGCAGGTTACCTTAAGATTGAATAAATAATGAAATAGATTGAATGAATAATAAATGAGATAAAATAAATATAAAAGAAGGGAGGTAAAATGCAAAAAGGAAAACAAATATTATTTACTCAAATTATTTACTGAGATGGTTTAGATTGCTAATGTGTTCCTATAATCATTACGACTGTTTTTGTGAGATATTGTGATTTGTGAACAGCTAAAAAAGGAAACCAAACCAAAGTGAACACATCTGAAACACACATTTTGCTTAAGTAGCGCTTCTGTAATGCTGGCCTGCTGTACTGACGTCATTGATTAGCGCGCAGCAGGCGCCAAGGCCCCTGATACGATCTGGCAGGCCGAGGCCGATCACAACTGGTACTGACAACGGCACAAGTCTCCAACGTTAGCAACTAGCCGCTAACGGGAGCGTAAACATTCAGCGTTTAGCGAGCTGAACTGCAGTTGCATTCAAATACAATCAGACATTTCAAACTCAGATAGAAAAAAGTCAATCAATGCATTTACCGTTTATAACTGCAAATATTTAAACAATGTAGGTTTATTATCTATAAAAGCTGGAATACATTAAAATGATGGGTGTGAAATCCCTTTGTTTATTTGTTTTTTACTTAATTACAATCAATGGTCCAACTAGTCACTTCTAGGCTACCATCTTCCATTCTGGTTGTTGATATGTCAATGAATCAAAATAAAGGATAAACCGTTACCTGCTGTTTAATTCTTATAACATTTACCATCAAAAATAGGAGCACCTTTACAATAGTCCCCTTTAAACAAAATTACATTAAATTAATTATTAAATAACATTAAACAAATCATTACACAAGAAATGCTCGGTCAGAGTCATAGTATAGCAGTTTGGTTTTATTTTCACCTGTTACCCGAGTTTCCATATAACTCCCTGCAATAAGCTCACATACTCCTGATATCCTGAAACCAAAGTAGTGTGATAATATAATAGGCAGGCTTTGGTTATCCCAAGGGGAAAAGTGTTTGGAGGCCTCGCAATAAGAGCAGGCCCCTCTGCATTGAACAAACTAATGTTCACAAAAGCAAAGCCTGTTTTTTCAATTTATTTTGAAGTAGTATAAAAGAATTGTCCTGTTTTAGTGCAGACAAATCTTGTTACAGTAAAATATTTTGCAGCTATATGTTGAGTCGTCAATCTTTACGTCATCTGAAATTATGCTATACAAATTGAGACAACTATACATCAGCAAATACGGTCATGCTGTATCTCCCCCAAAAGGGTGCGACCAAAATCTGTGTGGTGCGACTAACTGAAAACGTTGGTCGCACCAGTGCAAAAGTTAGTGTAGAGTCCTGCTGTGTATGGGTTCCAAATGAAACCCTTGAAATCGAAAAGGGTTCTTGAGTGGAACTCTGTGTGTTGATTCTAAATGTAACCCTTGTTATACAAAAGGGGTTCTGAGTGGAACTTTCTGTCTTGATTCTAAATTAAACTAAGGGTCTGAAAAGGTTATGGATTGAACCCTGGGTAAGGGTTAGTGAAACCAATACACCGTCACAGGATTATTTGTAGAACCTCTCATACGGAGTTCTGGTTGGAACCTTTCACAGCTATTTCTGGGTCTAACCCGTTATGTTCTCGGTAGAACCCTCTGGAAGGGTTCCATGTGGAACCTTCCTAAACGGTTCTAACATGAACCAAAATGGGTTCTCCCATGAGGTCAAGCCGGGGAACCTAAAATGGTTTTAACAAGCACTTTTACTTCTAAGAGTGTACTATTTCATGATGCATGATTAAACATCCATCCAATATCCGTTATGAATTAGTTTAAATGAATCCAATATTGAGGTTCAGAGTTAGACAGCAGTGCATAATTGTCCAGTGTAAGTAGGCTGACAGCAAGCGGTGTTTCTTTGGTACTTTAATTGCGATGTCACACTGACTGAACTAAACTCTCTTTCTACTCACAGTTAGTGGATTTCATTAGTATCTTCTTCCAACATGCATATATGAATATTTAATCTTCTAATTTCATGTTTACAGCAAATTGTTTAACTTTCAAGCTGATGCAACTCAATGCACATCTTACAAGCTTGTAACTGAAGCCCCGGAACAATAATCAAGCAGTAAGGCTGCATATTTCCCAAGAAGTGTTAAGGGAATTGAAAAAAATACAACTCCAGCACAGTCTTTTATCATTGTCTTTGATCCTTCCTGCCATCTAATGTGTGTGAGATTCCATTTGAGGGTTTCAGCTGTTTAAATGGCAGCCACCCTCAGTGGGAGCAGCAACTCTACTGTATGGTTTTATTCCGACATCAGTGCCATCTTTAAGGAGGACCAGCAACTTATTATCCAGAATTGACTGCCACTAGAGAGGCTGCTTGTCTGACTTTGATGCATGTGTGCTCTAAAAGAGGGGGGAGAGGGCGGGATTGTGGAAGCACTGTTATAAGATTAAATAAAATGTCTCTTGTCTGGATCATCTGGTTGTACCTCCACTGGGAACTCAACATGTTGAACCCCCAAGGATCAGGGACTGATCACAAGTGGGATTTGTTTTGCAGATAGCAAATGTAAATCTGCCTGCAGATAAATGAAAAACATGACTGTGTTGAACATACCCTGTCTGCTCTGGATGCACAGTGCACATGAATTTGCCAAGCGTTTCACACAAGTGTTCAACTGTACACTTACAAAGTACTGTAACCAGTCTGATGAAAGGTGCACAGATGGGGAATTGCCATGGGTGTTCAGGGAGAAGGGCGAACACATGAAAGAGTACAAGACAAAACAGGATACTCACTCTCAGGGGAGGCAATGCGCTAAAGCAGATTCTAACGGCTCCGAATATGAAAATGAAAAAGACGTGAAGGTCTCAAATTATTAAACTTTTCCACATACTAAAATCATTCTCAAATGTGTAAAAGGCATGTCTGTGACATGCATTCGTCAAAACTGACATTGGTTCTAATATTTTTGCTGTCACTAAATCAGCAACAAAAAAAACGCTCTGGTCAAAACAGCCTGTTTTAAGGGCGTGTCGCTTATGTAAATAGGGGAACCAGGCCATGCCTTGGCCGAAAGGGGCTGCAATTTCGGCTATGTTAGCCATGTGCTAATGTTGTGAATGGAAACAACTTGGCCATAGTGAGCAGACTTACTTAATTTGAGCCAGACAGACATGTCTTTTACACATTTGAGAACTATTTTAATATGTGGAAAAGTGGAATAACGTTCCCACCCAGCATTTTTTAGGTTTAAAAGACGTCTCAGAGACGTCTAAATGGTACTACAAATGGTCTAAAAATGAAAGGTTTTTTAGATGTCTAAGCTTAGTCTATACGACGTGTAATGGAGTTTATATTTGGTATAAAAAAAAGTCTAAATTTAGTCTAATAGACGTACGTCTATTAGATGTCTACGTCTAGACCCCTTGTCTATTCTTAGATGTTTAAATAACCGCTAATAGATGTCTGTTTATAGACGTCTAAATTTAGACGTTTGCTAGACATTTATTTTTATACCAAATTTTTGAGGGGCTGGCGGGGGTGGGGTCGGGAGGGTGGCGGCTTGGTGGGGGGTGTCTGAGGGTTTGGGGGCCTGGGGGCGGCAGGGGCTGGGTTGTGGTGGGTGGCGGGTGTGAGTCGTGGGGGGCGCGGGGGCTGTGGGTCGGTGGTGTGCCTGGTGGGCCTGCCGTGCACCGTTCTGCTGCGTTGGGCTTGGGGAACGGGCTGTGTTGGGGTGGATGGCGCTCCTGGTTCCTGGGTTTGCTCTCCAGCCAGTAGCCCCTGCGGGTCCTGGGGGTTGTGCCTTGGCGCTGCCGCAGCCTGAGGGGTACTGGGGGTTGTGCTTGCTCTGTCCTGGCCGGGGGTCGACGGCTCCCCTCTTTGGTGGAGGTTTAAATATAAACTACACTGTACATTGATCAATGACTGTTTGAAACGCAGTAATCCAACATTTTGCCATCATTTATACAACCTACAGTTAATTTTGTCAATTAAAATCGTCTAGATTTGGGCTAAAATATAGGCCAATATAGACGGGCTAATTTGGGTCTAAACTTAGACGAGATGTCTAATAGACGTGTATGGCTCAGTGGGTTTTACCGTAAAAAAGAAAAAGTAGCATAACGTTACTACAGAAACTATGTTGTAGCATTAGTTTGCGAATGTTTAGGCAGTGGTTATTTTGTCATAACCGGCAACTCTCCTGCAAGCGTTATTTTGCCGTGAATGTCTCTGATTTGCCGTTAATGCTTGTAGACATTTACAAGCGGTTATGAATAACACACTGAATATGAATAACACTACTGCACGGTCGCAACGTGCAAGCCGTCTCGTCAAGAACACTTAGCGTCCGGTTACCATCACAAATTCACGTCAAGTAGGTGGCAAGTTACCAGTCGCGGCAAAATAACCACCGCGGATTGTATCTTGGCAACACAATATGCCAATAATAATAACAAAAGGGCGAAAACCATTGCCGGCTAGGTAGATTTTGGGGATTTCCGCCCCCCGTATCTCCGGAACGCTAAGTCCTACTAAAGACACATCACCGGACCTAGCCCGACGAGAGCTTTCCAGTAGTGTTGGTGCCGTCTCTCCACGACTTTTCGTTACAGAGTTAGAGGGCTGACAAATGCCCAGGTTTTACCCAAGGTACGCTCCAGCGGCCCTGGCATGCTTGGTCGGTGCTTTATTATCCAACCACCGTCTACTTTATCATGTCTGACCTCTTGTAACCAAACAACCTCCACACGACAAATGTAGCTCCCACTTTAGACACTAAATATATTCCAAATAAAATGTTAAACTTACATCTTTTACATTTGCAGTTGTGTCACACACCGCTGGGACTGATCTATTATGTTTGCAAATCCAGCTCTGAACAGGCTTTTCATTAACAAAACAGTCTTTGGGAAATGCTGTCGGTACACGTCCTTCAAAAAAAATTAATCCACTGTTTTTTCAAAGACTCGGACGACAGATCAACCTTTCTTCCCGATCGTTTTTTCAGCCAGTGTATTGTAGGCTGCTTGTTTACTGTTAATATTGAAGTTTATGTTAAAAGACAAACTGAAATATTTGAATTGTGTTGTTAGAAAAGGTCAGAATGTTGTCTCGTCTTCTTGTACCCCTAACACTGAATGTTAATCTCAAACGACAGCTGTAACCCTATAAACAAAAAGAGGCCCCACACTCTAATAGACAACAACAGGATAGTAAAAAAAAAATAGTCAGTAATAGACAACAGTAGTGGCTTGCTGGAAAAGTGAACAAAAACACAAATGAATGTTTTCTATGCCACACAAGTTCTTTGTAACAGTACAGTGCATGACCAACTATAGTATTATATTATAGTACTATTATAGTCAAAATTTTTGTGGCAAATACACTTACTTAATGTGTTTCCAGTGTATCATGAGTGATACACACGTGGAACACATACTGTATTGTTAATTTTCCCCTCAAAACAGTGTGCTTTTAAATTCACAGTTAGCATAACACACACACTTTCATCATTTTGATTAGTTCAACACTGCTGTTCACACGACTCTCGGCACGGCAGTGATCAAGCTCCCAAAACACGACTTTTCACTGTACAAATATCATCCAAATAGTACATCATCCATCAAAATAAATCACTTCATCTGTTTATTTGTAACCCAATTTATCGATTACCTTAAAATCTGCCGGATTACAATGGCATCTACAGGTATTTTTGCTGGTAATCCTGGCAAACATAGCTCAGAGACCGTCTATGTTCGCGGCATTTCGTTCTCCTTCTTCAAGTGACAGTGCTACATTTATCACAAGAGACAGCAATCACTATATCAGTAAAACTATAGTCTACCTGGTAACATTAATCATATATTTAAATTACTTTTACAGCTGCCCCAATCAATTAAAGACGCTTTGGATGCAGAGAGGGATCTATATGTGATCCAGATGACAATGTGTCTCTGATATCTGAAGATACATCTGCGGAGGAACCGTCCATTGATGATAAATATGACGATCTTTCCCCTCCTCTACCTACACCTGCTGCAAAAACAAAACAAAGCAAAGCCAATCTGCTGATATCATTGAATTGGAAGTATTGAAAGTTTTACAGCAGATGTCAACTTTTTAAAAAGCTGATAGAAGCAACCCTATTGCTGTCACACCGCGGTGATGTTGTCTTGTCTGAGCTTTTACTGTCTTGTCATTTCCTGTTTTATTTTCAAAATTCGGACTCCTTTCGTTTCAGATCACTTGGCCTTCCTCATGTGGTGTCAGTGTCAGTCCTGATTCCTGATTGTGTCCACCTGTTTCCCATTACCCTCATGTGTTAAATGGTCTGCGTCTCCCCTGTCTTGTGCCAAAGTGTTTTCGTCAGAGCCACTCAAGCCAGTCACAGTCCTCAGCCTTGTTGTCCTGTCTTTTGTGTGAACTTTGGTTTGTAACTTTGTATAGCCACAGTATAGTTTTAGTTAAGGAGTGATTTTGTTTTGTTTGTAGTTTAGACATCCTCCATTTTGGAGCGCCTTTAGTTTAACATTTAATAGCCTTTATTTTTATTTTTTTTTTTTTGTTTAATAAATATCTGCCTTGGCCTCAAACTCCTATCTCTGCGTCTGGGTCCTAAATCTGGCACAACCTGTCAGTACACTTTGGCCCAAGACAGGGGAGACACAGACCATTTAACACATGAGGGTAATGGGAAACAGGTGGACACAATCAGGAATCAGAGTTGAAACTGACACCACATGAGAAAGGGCAAGTGACCTGAAATGAAAGGAGTCAGAATTTTCAAAATAAACAGGAAATGACAAGACAGTAAAAGCTCAGACAAGACAACCTCACCGCGGTGTGACATTTGCTAATGACAGCGACAGAAGCTTTGGAGCACAAGTAGCCAAGGAGTTAAGGTTAATTAACAACCCTGTGATAAAGACAAGATTAAAAATAAAAATAATTATTGATTTATATGAGGTTCAGGAGAATGAGCCACAAACATCATACCAGATGCCACCTATTTACCCTCTGTATATATGCCCAACATTCAATGCGGCCTGGTGGTTGGGGGCCACTGAGATACAGGAGGAAGCCATGGTGCTCATTGCTTTCGCTTTATGGAACTGCTATATTAGAGCGAGTTACGCCACAATTTGTGAATGGATTGTGCATGCATGCTTGGGCTATACGTGTCTGCTTGCACTAATCGAGCTTTCACTAAAGCCGGCATCATTTCTGAGGAGCCGCACGCTAATGAGACTGACTCAATGACACAATGACGAGAGGGAACCTGCCGTGTTTGATGGAGAACTTGCCCAGCTGTTTGATTTAGATGTGGATGAGGATTGATCAAGAATAACGGGAATACATTGTTAAATACTTCAAGTACAACCAAAATTAGTTTTACTCTACTGCCTTTTTAAAAAACATACGCTAGCAAGTGAAAGCATGCTACCATATGTTTTCAGCTAGCGTATGTTTAACTGTGCCTGCGCCCAATAGTCCGGTGCACCTTATGGGTGTGTTAAATACAGAAATAGCACCCGTAACTGAGACTGTGTCTTTTAATACGGTGCACCGTTTGGTCGTGAAAATACGGTATATCAACAACAACTGCAGTGCAGTTATAGGACATAAATAAAATTCTGAAATGAATATAATATTGATACATTGAGCCACTTTCAACAGTAAGAACGTCATATTTTGTCTATAATTAATGTGATTACTTCATTATTTTGAACAATTAATACCTTTAAAAACTAATTTTGACACTTGCTGTTGACTTGAAGGTATCATCTGTGCTAAATAAATAGATAATGACCAATTGTGGCTCAGTTTGCTGAACAAACATAGAAAACAGGTAAGTCGTTGAACATTCAATATTTATTTATTTTTCATTGCAAATAACATGGTTATAAACAACAAGATAACGTTATGAGCCCTAAATACTGACATAGTACAACTATAAAGTGCAGAAGTGCATATGGAATATCTAGCGAAACCCAGCAGAAGTAAAATGCATTCATCATATCTGTCAAGAGGGTAAAGTTTGATGGAGGACCCAGTCGCAGGGAAGCAGGGCAAGGAGGCGAAGGTGAAGTGAAAAAAGGGACTTTAATTTCTACAAAACAAAAAGCGAACTCCAAATTACAAGGTAAAACAAAACATGGGGAGGACAACAAGGCAAAAACGGGCAGCATGACATGAGGGAAAGACAATGAACCAACACAGACAGAGGGGAGACTGGAGACTAAATACATAGTGACACAACAAGACACACCTGGGGCAAGACACAAGTGGCTGAGGGCACTGATTGGTTCACACGAGGATGGGCAGGATTACACACTTAACAAGACCAAGGGAGAACACACAAGGAAAACAGAACCCAAACATGACAGAACCCCTCCCTCGAGGGATGGCTCCCAGACGTCCCTAAAACAAAAAAATCCAAAAACAGGGCGGGCGGAGGGGGGCACGGAGGTGGGAACCTGGCACACCCATCAAGGCCAGTCCGGGGAGCGTCCCGGACGCCAGACGAGGGGAGCCCGGCGGCGCCGGTCCGGAGGGCGCCCCGAACGCCACACTGGAGCAGAGGGCGACCACAACGTGCGCCGCCAGACGAGGAGAAGAGGACGGCAGTGGGACGTGCACCTCCTGTCCAAACTCATGGGCTTGAAGCAGCCATGGAAGAGGCGAAGAGACTTTGCACGAAAGCGGCCGAGGCAAGGAGGCCCGGGGACTTGAGGCTGCGGCGGCAGACCTGGATCGGGGGCTTGAAGCTGCGGCAGATGTGGTTCGGGGACTTGAAGCTGCGGCAGACGTGGTTCGGGGACTTGAAACTGCGGCAGTCGTGGTTCGGGGACTTGAAACTGCGGCAGACGTGGTTCGGGGACTTGAAACTGCGGCAGACGTGGTTCGGGGACTTGAAACTGCGGCAGACGTGGTTCGGGGACTTGAAACTGCGGCAGACGTGGTTCGGGGACTTGAAACTGCGGCAGACGTGGTTCGGGGACTTGAAACTGCGGCAGACGTGGTTCGGGGACTTGAGGCTTGCCACTCAGAGCGCCACCAGCCGGAGCCAGGCGACGCCCGAGTTCATCCAACAATTCCCCTAGGATTTGAGGCTTGCTACTCAGAGCGCCACCAGCCGGAGCCAGGCGACGCCCGAGTTCCTCCAACAATTTCTTTGTGGCTGCGGCAAGGAATTGTTCCTGGGGTGACAGCGCTCCCGCTGGGTCCTTCTCTGGTTGGTTAATTCTGTCAGGAGAGTAAAGTTTGATGGAGGACCCAGTCGCAGGGCAAGGAGGCGAAGGTGAAGTGAAAAAAGTAGAGATGGGACGTTTGACACTGAGACTCCGGAGCATGTGTCAGCCGAGTGAGACAGACTGCTCGAAACAATGTATCAAAAGCCCCGATCAAACCTCCGTGATCACGTGCTGATGACGTATGCGGCTTTATGCGCGCTAATGAGATATCGGAAATTACGTAACTGATTCAAACCTTTTGGCGCGGTGTCAGCTGTCAAAAGGAGACACCAAACAAACACTGCCTCCCCCGCGCCCAGTGCTTTACAGCCTTTTGAGAGAAAACTGACTTGAGAGAGCTTTAGGATGGAGAATTCCAATGCAAGAAAACGATCTCGTGTTTGGCAACACTTTGACGTTGTGTCACCCACAAAGGTAAGATTTTAATTATTTGGCATAATATTAAATGGTATATTATCAGCATTATCATCATCATTGTAGTGTTGTATTTACTATTGTACAGTTTTGCTAAATGGCTCACCGCAACATTTGCAATGATAAATGGTTACAGAAAATTTATTAATATTACTGTATCACTTTTAAAAATGTTTAAACTTTAAAGCATTTAAAGGTCGCTGGGAATCTTGGCTGTGTTACCTACATTCAAATATATCACAGCCTGCAGTATGTCCATAGTAACCATAATAATATTGATTGTTTGATTGATTGTTTCAGTATTGCATAACAATTTTTAATGTCATATTTATTCATTATTTAGGTTCAGTGCCTCATATGCTCACAGGAGTTGGTTTTTGGCAACAACACCTCCTCCATGTTGCGGCATCTGCGTGCCAAACACGAACAGGCAACAACTCCGCAGCAGAGCACTTCAGCTGAAGCTGATCCTGCTGGACCTTCTGGTATGGTCATAATTCCACATGATTGTGTTTAATCCTAAAAGGGTTTTATAGTTTCATGCATGTACATCTGTATATGATCACTTGTAATACTATATATCTTTTGTCACTTTTTATTCTTGATTAATTATTTTTAAAGTTGCTACTTCAAGCTTTGAATGATATCACTGTTTTGATTGATTTAATTTACCCCGATATGTAAAAAAAAAAAAAAAAAAGTAAAATGTACTGTATTAAAGCACACTAAAGTTTCATATGTTATCACTTTTTTTTTTCTGTCATCAGGGTCGAGAAAGCAAAAGCTGGATGAGGCCTTACTGAATCTGATCATCATAGATGCACAGCCACCATCACTGGTGGAAAATGAAGGGTTTTTGGCCTTTGTCCAGCTTCTGGATCCCACTTATGTTATCCCAGGAAGAAAAGCCCTGAAACAAATGTTGCAGAATAAATACAGGCTTGCCAAAGACAACGCAGTAGCGGAGATAGAAAATACATCCACAGTCAGCCTAACATCAGACATGTGGACTTCAATAAATATGAATGCCTACTTGGCTGTAACCTGCCACTTCATTAATGAAGAGATGCAGCTGTCAACTCTTCTGTTGGGCATAAAAAGGTTCCCTCACTCCAATACTGCAGCAAACCTAGCAGAGGCCAAAGAAACCCTGATGGCAGAGTGGGGAATCAGAGCCAAAGTGAAGAGTCTGGTCACAGACTCAGCTGCAAACATGATAACATGTGCCAATCTCCTCAATGTGCGCCATATCAGCTGTTTTGCCCACATGTTAAATCTTGTCGTGAAGAAATCATTAGCACAAACACCAGGGCTTGATGATATTCGCACCAGGGCACGTAGAATTGTGGGGCATTTCAAATCAAGCACTACGGCAAGAGAAAAGCTGTCTGAAATTCAGCGGCAAATGGGAAGACCGGAGCATAAACTTTTGCAAGAGGTTGAAACCCGCCGGAACAGCACATTTGCAATGCTCCAGAGACTGCATGAGCAGAGGGAGCCACTGGGTGCAACCCTCAGCAGTCTAAACACCACCATCGTCCCATTCTCTGCTGAAGAATATGAGACGATCTCACAGTCCTCTCTCCATTCAATGAGGCCACTGTAGAAATGTCTACAGAGAATAGAGTGTCTGGATCAAAAGTCATTCCAATAGTGAAGATGCTGAAGCACTTCACAGCCAGACAGTGGACAACAGTCACCATCGAAGTTGCCAGGAATTTAGTCAGCAAAATCAACAGCAATCTCCAAGAGAAATTTGCAATGCTGGAGAAAATAACAACCCTGACACTAGCCACATTGCTGGATCCAAGATTCAAGGAAGTGGGCTTCTGTAGCACATAAAGTTGCCAGGCTGCAGTGGAAAGACTCACAAGAGAATGTGCCAATCAAATGCCTGCACCAGCCCAACAACTGCCACCTGCAGAGGTTACAGGCCATTCCCAGGGCAACAGCCTCTGGGGTCCTCTGGACAGCCATGTGGAGACACAGCGTGTTCAAGTAGCACTGCCAATGCAATTGCAGAGGTTCAGAGGTGAGGTACTTACAGTATACATATATGATATGAAAAGTGGCACTATTGTTGTTGTAATGCATGTAATGTTATGCTGCTGAAACTAAATTTCCCTATCTATCTTTCTATACTTTGATTTATTAATCCAGTGCAAAAATGATTATCTGTCATATTTTACTTTTCTAGATATTTGAAGGACAAACTGCTCCCCAAATCAATCAGCCGAAAGCCTCAAAAGCTTCACAAGGCTTCATTGTCCCATCTCTAGAAAAAAGGAACTTTAATTTCTACAAAACAAAAAGCGAACTCCAAATTACAAAGTAAAACAAAACATGGGGAGGACAACAAGGCAAAAACGAGCAGCATGACATGAGGGAAAGACAATGAACCAACACAGACACAGAGGGGAGACTGGAGACTAAATACATAGACGCTAATGACACAACAAGACACACCTGGGGCAAGACACAAGTGGCTGAGGGCACTGATTGGTTCACACGAGGAAGGGCAGGATTACACACTTAACAAGACCAAGGGAGAACACACAAGGAAAACAGAACCCAAACATGACAATATCAAAATAATAACAAGGATGGGCCAGTCTGTAGAATGGGGGATGGGGAAAATAAACAGAAACAGAGTGGACAGTTGTGTTGGAGCTGCAGCAATGCAAAACCTAAACTTAGTTTTTGCAATGGTTGAATATGAGGATGTATGGGTAGCAGAGAGGGAAGCGGTTGTTCATTTAACAGCCTCATTGCCTGAGGGTAGAGGCTATGGGCCAGTTGGTGGTCCTGGCACGGATGGATCTATACCTAGTCCTAGAGGGTAGCAGGCAGAAGAGGTATTTGTGCAGGGTGGTGCTGATCGCGCAGGATGTTATGTAGCTGCCTCAAACAACATTCAACCAAGATAGCATTCAGCATTAGTGACACTGATTTACGTGCATGTAGTGTCATGGGTTGGGTTTTTGTTAGTTTTTGTTATGTTTCCCTTGTGTCTTTCTTTGTCTCGTCAAGTGTTATTACATCCACCAATGGCCGTTTCTCAATATCAAGAACATAGAGTACGTTCTTGTGACGCAACGAGTAGGGTCTTGGTAAGCCTGGTCTCAAGAACGTACTTCCCAAGCACGCATAGCTTGCTGACGTATTTCCGTAATTCATTGCAGTTATATCATGTGACCAGCTTTCAATGAAATTGTACTACTATTTCTTATTATTTTCCTTTTGGCTTTTCCATCCAGGGGTCGCCACAGCGAATCAGTTGTCTCGATCTAACCCTCTTCTCTGCATCCTCTGCTCTCACACCAACTACTACATGTCCTCTTTAACTACATCAATACACCTCCTTTTTGGTCTTCCTCTAGACCTCCTGCCTGGCATTTAGAAACTCAGCATCCTTCTGCCAATATACTCACTATCTCTCCTCTGGACATGTCCAAACCTCTCTGACTTTATCTCCAACGCCTCTAACATGTGCTGTCCCTCTGATGTACTCATTTCTGATTCTATCCATTCTGGTCACTCGCAAAGAGAACCTCAGCATCTTCATCTCTGCCACCTCCAGCTCTGCCTCCTGTCTTTTTCTCAGTGGCACTGTCTCCAGTCCAAACAACATCGCTGGTCTTCCCTCAGTTTGATAAACCTTTCATTTTAGCTGAAACTCTTCTATCACACATCACACCTGACACTTTTCTCCACCCGTTCCATCCTGCCTGCACATGCTTATTCACTTATTTTCCACACTCTATTGCTCTGGACTGTTGACCCTTAATGCTTAAACTCCTCCACCTTCTTGGTCTTTTCTCCTTGTAACCTCATTCTTCCATTTGGGTCCCTCCCATTCACACACAGATACTCCATCTTGCTATGGCTAACCTTCATTCCCCACCTTCTCAGGGCAAACCTCCACACCTCTAGCTTCTCCTCCACCTGTTCCCTGCTCTCACTACAGATCACAATGTCATCTGCAAACATCATAGTCCATGGAGATTTCTGTCTAACCTCGTCTGTCATCCTGTCCATTGTGATGAGTTATTAACATTATTTTTATGTTTTAATTTATATTTTAGCCGTTTTGGATTTAGTTATAGCAGTATGGCTCAATGAATAGAATTGTATTATCTGTCTCACTCTCAGAAGAAGGGCAACGGGTTTGTTCCATTTGATATCTTTAGGGAGTTTTTTGTCTGGGGCCGGTCTCTGCCGGTCGGAAGAAGGGAGTCATAGGCTTATTATTATTGTTTTTCTCTAATCTGATTTATACCCATGGGAACAGATTCTCTTGTATTCACTGAGTTGTAACCAAGTGTGCTGTGGGCTGATGGGCGGAGACTTTTATTCACCCACTTTTGAATAAATGAAGGATGTGACGGAGAGCCGGACACAACAATCTGACCAGAACACGGCTTCAGTGTCGTCAGCCTTTTGTCATCAGAAGCTTCTGATAATTATTTACCTTTGCAAAGGGACTTCTTCACCAGGATCTCACCATTCAGTTAATTGAACACGCAAAGAGTACAATACTTAATATTGTCTACTCTAACAATTGCCATATCGAACAAGAAGGGGCTCAGAGCTGATTGCTGATATAGTCCCACCTCCACTTTGAACTCCTCCGTCACACCTACAGCACACCTCACCACTGTCTTACAGTCCTCATACATGTCCTGCGCCACCTACTTCTTTGCCACTCCAGACTTCCTCATACAAAACCACAGTTCCTCTCTGGGCACCTTGTCATAAGCTTTCTCCAGATCGACAAAGACATAATGCAGCTCCTTCTGACCTTTTCTGTACTTCTCTATGAACATTCTCAAAGCAAATACTGCATCTGTGGTACTCTATTTTGGCATCAAATCATAGTGTTACTCACAAATGTTCACCTCTGCCCTCAGTCTAGCTTCAGCTACCCTTTCCCATAGCTTCATTATATGGCTCATCAGCTTTATTCCTCTGTAGTTGCCACAACTCTGCACGTCTCCCTTGTTCTTAAAAATGGGCACCAGAACACTTCTAATCCGGTCCTCAGGCATCTTTTCACTATCTAAGATCCTGTTGAACAACCCAGTCAGAAATTCTACTGCTACCTCTCCTAGACACTTCCATACCTCCACAGGTAAATCATCAGGACCAAGTGAATTTCCACCCTTCATCTTCTTCAATGCCCTTCTCACTTTATCCTTACTAATCTTTGCTCCTTCCTGGTCCACAACAGTCACCTCTTCTACTCTTCGTTCTCTCTCATTTTACTAATTCATCAACTCTTCAAAGTACTCTTTCCATCGTCCCATCACACTACTGGCATCTGTCAATACACTTCTGTCTAGGGCTGGGTATTGCCAACAACCTCACGATACAATACGTATCACGATACAGGGGTCAAGATACACAATACGTATCGTATGATATTTCACCAATTTTCAGAAAACAGTCATATTTATACCTAAATTATATTTTCATTGTTGCGTAACAAAAATACCAGGTATCCAATGCTCTTAACATTAAAACAATAAATGTAAACAGTTTGCTTCACAGCTCATGCCATAACTCCAGGCTTAGCAATTAGTACTGGTCAGTAACAAAAATCCAAGCAACTGGCAAACTAGAAATAAAGAATATAACACTGACCAAAATAAACTTTACCTGACTTTTTTTTGTTTGTTTTTTGCAGACTACAGTGCAGTTACAAGGTAATACATGCTACCTTTGAACACTAGTGTTAATAAAATAAATACAACCTAATTCAAACTAAAACATCACATTATTTACTACTATGTAGTGCAATTACTATATAGCTGCCTTTGAACTTCCCATCAGCAGTAGTAAAGTAGTAAATAACAAACATTGTATTTTTTACAAGCCTGTAGTGCAAACTATAGTGCAAAAATAGCTGCCTTTTAACCTGGCATTCGCAGTGGAACTGGTAATAATAATAATAACAATAAAGCTCAAAGGCCAAAAAAACAGCATAGCAAATTGGCAATAATGGTTATACAGTAGAACAATTAATCAATAAAGTTAACTATTTTGTATGGCACCTTGACAGGTTTTTGTAAAGGAACAGCAGCCGATCTACATGACCTGGTTTTAAAACACTTCTCTCAGCTGTCAAAATGTTACCACCAGTGGAAAATATTCTCTCTGCTGCCACGCTTGTACCTGGAACGCAGAGCGTATTTTTAGCCAGATGAGACAGAAGAGGATAAACACCTTTATGCTTTCGCCACCAACTTAGTGGATCATCAGATAGCTGTAATGGCTTTGACTATATGTCCTGATCTCATGGCCTGATCAATGGGAGATGTGGTGTGACTGTCCTGTCGCTTTGGAGGTGAGAAAGTCTCTCCGAGTAGATCTGACACCGCACAGTTCTTTTTGCAGGGTGGGGGTTATGTATCATCTTCAAGCTGCCTTCATCTTCATCAGTGGTCTTCCTCTGAAATAAAAGATAAAAACACTTGTTACTAAAAACTTATCAAACATTTACAGGTAACTAAAGTTTGAATTAATTTTACTAACAATAATCAGATTGGTGTTTGTAGTTGCAGTAGTAATGTTTTGTTTGATAATCAATAACTTAAAAAACAAAACAAAAACAAAAACGCATAAAAAATACCTGTGAAATTCGAGCTGCCTCTGCTCCAACAGTGGCAAAGACGTCATCTCTTTCTTTTTCTGTCATGAAGGGCAACACCTTAAAACGTGGGTCTAGCGCTGAGGCCATCTGAAGGAAAGTTTTGTTGGCATACCTCTTCCCCAGGTCTTGTACCAGTGCATTTTTTTAGGTATTTTGTTATCCCAGAGTCAGTGGCTTGCTCTACAGTGCTTTGGCACAGCTGTGCCTGTAAAGGGCCAATGATGGACACTGTGGGTGTTTTCTCTTCAGACCTCACAAGAGTTGCAACTTTAAGTGGCCGCAGAGTTTTAGCAACATCTTCAGCATTAGCGAGGTCTGCTTCTGATAAAGTCCACAGATCCTTGGCATTCTTGCGCACCTCAGAGAGCAGTGGCACAGATGGCAGGCTGCTGTTCTAAAAAATGCACTATTCTATCTGGTAGGTACGTCCATCATTAGTTTGTGCTCGGGTAAGTTAAGAAGCTTTTGCTTCTCCCGGAGAACATGGCTGGCGAGTGTACTCTTTCAGAAGAAGGAAACAATCTGGCGAATTCTGCCCAACAACTTGGAAACTGCGGTGGTCTTTAGTGCACATTGGGCGGCTAGATTTAACGTATAAGCGGCGCATCTCACGTGCAATAATTTATCAAGCTCTGCTGCAATTGCCATGTTTGCTGCGTTGTCACTGACTAACACTGGATCTTTGTCTTTAATCTCCCACTCATCAAACACCAGCAGTAACTCACAGCGTTATGTAGGACTGTGTTGCCCTCGACGTCCACCCATCACATGTTATGGCTACTCTGCTTGTTTCTGAAATGGATTCGAATCACGTTGTTTTACTTCAGCGTATAAACGAGGCACAGCAGTTTCTGTTATGAAGCGACGAGTAGGTATGGCATAGCGTGGCTCACATTTCTCCATTACCTCTTGAAAGCCTTCGTTTTCAACTGAGCTATACGGGCGTAAGTCTTTGCATATGTAGGACAAAAATTATTTTGCTGTCGTGCTACTACTAGCATTTGCTGCTAGCGGCACATCGGCGTGGTGTCTGTTTACACGAGGGCGCATATTTGTAGTGTTGCTGCAGTACTTAACTTTCATTCGGCAGTGTTTACAAACGGCGTGTGTCATATCCAAGTCCGGCTTTCCTGGTAGTTAATAAAATCCATAGTGCTCCCAAATTTGTGACTTGAATTTGGCTGGCGGGGACATTAGTTTTTCACTTTTACCGTCTTCAGCCATGTTTCTTCTTCTACTCATAGAAGCCACCTGTCTTCCTGTTTTCTTCTTCTACTTTTAGCAGCGCTTCCAGTTTACCGCGAGCGCTGTGCCTGGTCAACATTTGTGCGCACTGCGCACTGCATAGCAAGGAGCAGCTTTCAGAGACGCGCCGGAAAACATTATGAATGAATGTGCAATATCGATTCTGATGCCTCCGTATCGATACATGTATTGCAAAGAGGTCCGCAACGATACATTGCCATATCGATTTATCGAGCACACCCCTTCTTCCATCACTATCCTTCATAACCCTAACCTGCTGCATGCCCTTCCCATCTCTGTCTTTTTGCCTTGCCAACCTGTATAGATCAGTCCTCTGCCTCCTTACTGTCCAACCTAGTATACAAGTCATTTAAACACCTTCTTTGGCTTTTGCCACTTCTATTTTCACCTTACGCTTCATTTCCCTGTACTCCCGTCTACTTTCTTCAGTCCTCTCAGTGTCCCACATCTTCTTAGCTAACCTCTTTCTTTGGATTCACTTCTGCACCTCCTCATTCCACCATCAAGTCTCCTTATCTCCTTAGGACTGTCCCACCTGTCTCCCTGATCACATTTGCTGTGAGCCTGTCTCAACTCCTTCCTGAAAGTCATACAACACTCTTCCTTTTTCAGCTTCCACCATTTCGTCCTCTGCTCTGCCTTTGCCGTCTTTGTATTCCTCTTCACCAGAGTCATCCTACACATTACCATCCTCTGCTGTCTGGCTACACTCTCACCTACCACTAATTTGCAGTCGCTGATCTCCTTTAGATTACACCGTCTACACAATATGTAGTCTACCTGTGTACTCCTACCTCCACTCTTGTAGCTCACCCTATGTTCCTGCCTCAAGAACCTTCAAAATAACACTTTTTTTTCACACGCACAAATGTTGCAAATTAATCAAGTACTGGTCCAGTAAAGAATCAGTTCCATGGCTCAAGACTGCCCCTAAATGTTGGCATTTTGCCCCAAAAATTTAAGACACTGCAATAAAAAAATAATAAAAAATAATCTAAATTGTGCATGTGTGCCCAGTAAAATTGCTGATGTATTTATTTGTAATTCTTTAATAATTTTGATGGTCTTTAATACTGAACATATGTATTCATTTAATTATTATTTATTTAAAAAAAAAAAAAAAAAAAAAAAAAAAAAAGGCATGACACCACAAATCGGCTGCTACCCCTTTATTGGTGAAGTTATTATATATATTTTTTTGCCTCTACAATATCATGCCATTATTTTTAGGCTATATCACCCACCCCTAATAATATTGATTGACAGTCTTACAATAGCTAGCCGGCTAGCTGTAAGTAGTACTAAATTAGCCATGTCAAAAAATTTGCCAACCTGTCGTCGTGCGTGCTCTTCCGCGTCTCCGAAATGTGTTCTTTTTGCCTCGCAATAAGTTGTTTCCATTAATCTGCGCCGCCAGTTCTCGTCTTGCAACATCAAGTGCATTCCAGACGCGACTAATAACTTCATCAAATCCACTTTCTGTGGCAGATTCAGGTGAAGACCCGCTCATGTCAGCAATCAGCAGGAGGCCCGCCAAAAAACTTTGTTGCATACGCATACTGCCACCCACTGGTCGCTCTCTGTCCATGCCTGTATACTGCATTGTATCTATACAGTGCAAAAGTACTTATCCAGTTATTTAAAAATAAAACAAACTGAAAACAGCCATAATGCTTATTTAGTTTACTGGTGGGGGCGAGATGAATTAAGCATGTGTTGTTGTTTTGTTTGTTTTTTGTAAATACACTTGATTTTCTTTAGATTTATTGCGGTCCAGGCACTTAAGGGTTAAAGCATCAAGACATCTAATTTGAATATCGACCAATCAAAGTTCTTCAAGACGTCTATGATCTATTGTTGCATTTTGCATGTTGAATATAACAGAAAGTCCTTTTAGTTTACAGATGATTGTGAGTTGCTGTTGGCTTTTTTTCAGAATGTCTGAGATGTTTGCCAAATGTGAGTGAATTAACTATTTTGATGCCTAGGTATTTAACTGTCCACAGTCTCTACTGTTTAGCTGTGAATAGCAATGTGTTGGTATTGTGATGAGTTGAATAGAAGTTCCTTGGTTTTATTGACATTGAGGTGCAGGTGGTTGTCCTCACACCAATTGGTGAAGTGTGTTGTTCTAGACCTTTTTTACAAAAAAAAACAGAAAATATGTCATCATTGTGGAGCTCAGCTTCCGGTCCTTAATTTAAGCGCTAGAAGCAAGATGGATTGGAGAGTATATTGTGCACTCTCAATCAAACAAGCATGCAATCTCAAGCATGCCCAGTTCAACCTCTGAATATATCAAAACAATCGCCACAGTATTCGGGATTATATTGGCATTCAGTCTTTCTTCCCATAAACGCTCATTATAAAAAGCTTAACATGTAAACTATGACCAATCGCCACCAAAATTGACATGCACATCTCTAATTTAGGCCCACATCAATCTCTTTAAATAGCAATATAGTTGGGATTTTATGGACATTAAGCGTTTTCCTCATTAAGCGACATGACAAATGTGCCTATAAATCATTAGTGTCAAGACGGTAAAGTTTGGTGGAGGACCCAGTCGCAGGGAAGCAGGGCAAGGAGGCGAAGGTGAAGTGCAAAAATAAATTAAATTATTCAAAACAAAAGCGAACTCCAAATGTCAGTAAAACAAAACGTGGGTGGAACAACAAGGCAAAAACGGGCAGCATGACATGAGGGAAAAGACAATGAACCAACACAGACAGAGGGGAGACTGGAGACTAAATACATAGACGCTAATG
Organism: Leptonotus elevatus; assembly: GCF_054856555.1. Lineage (NCBI taxonomy): Eukaryota > Metazoa > Chordata > Actinopteri > Syngnathiformes > Syngnathidae > Leptonotus > Leptonotus elevatus. The sequence continues at coordinate 3,987,675 of NC_141245.1, forward strand.
ACACAACAAGACACACCTGGGGCAAGACACAAGTGGCTGAGGGCACTGATTGGTTCACACGAGGAAGGGCAGGATTACACACTTAACAAGACCAAGGGAGAACACACAAGGAAAACAGAACCCAAACATGACAATTAGATGTTTTCTCACAACAGCTAACAAAATACAATTATATATAAAACTGAGGGAGAAAAAGGATTTTACAAGAGCAGTATTCAAAGTTTGCGGTTTGACATACTCACAGTCAAGGAAATTGCAACAGTTTTTATTCACACAAAGTTACTTACACATTAGAGTGCAACGAAAGAAAGTGTAAGCCAAATTCTGTATATTTGTGAAAAACTAATAACTAAAATCATATCTCGTATACAGCGTAAATGAAGAACCAACTACTGTAACACTTTCACTAGCCTTCCCCATCTTGGCCATCATCCTCATTCTCTTGGGCATCCTTACGGGCCTGATTTAGGGTACCCTAACCCCATTTATCAAATTTTGAACATGCTCAAAATTTCTTTGGAACAAGAAAAACAAGGCCAAAAAATAAATGAGACCAGAAATATGACCCAGTGTTCAGTTTTTTTTTAAATTCACTTTATTTACATGATTGATTGATTTTATTCTTCTTTTTTTTCTTCACACGAGTAATGTGTTAACTTCCCAACCTGTGTGCAAGTTTTGTCAGTCGCATTGCAATTAATGCACTTTGTGTTCCGCTCTGCCTTTTTTCAGTAGCTGAACTAATGACCTAATATGGGCCTGGTTTTGAAAAGCCTTGTGTTTGTGCCTATATACTTAACATAATTAGCACCCATAGCTTTCCATACTATCTATTCTTGACTATCGCTGGTTGGTGTTTAAGTGTACAGTACATGAAGCTGTCTGATGTCGTCAAGATGTACAGCAGTGGCTATCTTTATAGCAACAAGCCTTAGAGCATCTTACACAGCTGTTCATTTGGTGCTGCTTTAACTGGTGCCTGCAAGGTACCATTACTTGCCGTGTCGCCTTGCTTGTGTGATCTATTTCTTCACAGCCGCCCGCTCTTGATGTACTTTTCTATGATGTTGCTCCCTCTGCTGGTCAGCTGCTAATCAAACTGTACTGCCAGATTCGAGACACCAGTTATTTCTGTTTGTAGGCTATTGTTTATTTGTGATAAATTTAACTAAAACATTTTGGAGGTTTAGTTATAACTTTATTTATTTACAAAACACTTAAATGGGTTAATCATGATAGGTATTAATAAATGCTGTTTGTGACGGAGTATAAGTAAAACACAAAAACTATAAATAAATACATACAATTAATTAAAATGTTACCTCCTGTAATCTCATTATATTTTGTTTGTTCTCAGTTTATTTTCGTTATCTGATTATGACCCCAATCTCATACTATTACTGGCCTTAATCATGCCATTACATCTATATTATGGGGTGATAGCCAGAGACATATAAGTCAACAAACATTCAAAATGGCCCGATACCAAGCTTTAGATGTAAAACTTGCTTTTACAAAAGTATAAAAATCAGAAAGCCATTTGATATTTTTTTCATCTGGCCAGTAGAACATATAAGGAATATATTGTTCAAAATCACTAAACATGCACTCCCTTAGATCATCATAAAGTGTACAGTAAAAAATAAAATGAACTTCACTTTTCATGTCATTCAAATCACACATATCACATATTCTATCATCTCTAGGTATATTAGGAAATCGACCAATGGCTAAAGTTAGAATACCAAATCTTAGCTAAGCAACCAAAGATCTGTGATTCTGGACATTTGAGATATTATAAATCATATTGTTCAGGAATGTTTCCTTGATTTTTAATAGAATGAATATTACAACACAGGTTATTCTTATAAATATATTGCATATCTACTTCCTCAAAAATTGACAAAAGTTTTTTTGTTTTTTTTACCTAGAAGACTGATGTAATGTTACATTTCCCATTTGCGTTGGGTAGGGACCCAGCCCATATCTCCTTGAATCGCTGGAGAATGGAGAAAATCTATGTATACCTAGTTAGCAAACATCTAATAGCTGATTTGAGCTGCACCTGATTTCTGAGTCAGCAAGGGCCCCAGTTCCAGCATCAAAAGTCATAAATTCGTCAAGAAAAAAGCTTAATTATTTATATACATCATAAAAAGACAAAATAAATTTAATTAAATTATAGCGAGGCTCCATTTATGGCACCATGCATTTAATATATTTAACATATTCTGGAGAGCAAGCTCAGATTCAGCCAAAAGAATAATATCACCTACATACAGTAATATGCCCACATTAAAATCATCCAGACATAGGCCTATACTGTATTGGCTTCCTTTATCTCTAAAGCCTGATCATTCAGGATTAAAGCATAAAGGGTTGGGGAAAGTACATCACCTTGCTTAACTCCGACAAGTGTATCAAACCAATCAGTATACATCATTTCAACGTAAACCACTGAATTTTGATACAAAGTCTGAATTGCTTAATAAAATCTTCCATCTGCTCCTACTTCCATAAATTTAAAAGCAAGCAAATCACTGTTTACCCAATAAAAAGACTTTTGAAAGTCACCAAAGCATGCAAATGTGGGATTACAGAGTGTACATGGTCAATACGAGCCCATTTTGTTCATCAACAAGATATTACCTCCTTTCAAGATAATTTTAAGGCCTATTATTTAATATATGAGTAAAGTTCGTAAACAGTACTGAGGAAATTTATTCCTCTATAATTGAGGGGTATTCTCAGGTCATTTTTGATGACTTTGGGATTGTCTTAATCATAGATTTTAATCATACAGATGGAATTAAGATTTGTTCATGTTTATCTCCTGCTTATATTTTAATTGACAAATATCTTTTGGGAACACATCATCGGAACAAATAGGGATGTGATTTTGTAAAAGTAAATCTGCAAAATCTTTTCACCATTCACATATTTCAATTTCCCCATGATTTATTTGAACTTCCATTGGAATTTTCTGCTTTCTCCTATGGCCACGGTTTATTTCTTTCCAAAACGGTTGTGGATTATTGCTCTGCAAATTATCCAACTTTAAATCTAATCCTCTTCTAAGACATCGTTTGTGAAACCTTAAACGTTTATCAAAAATAATCGGAGTTATATAACTTGACAATTTCAGAGCTTTTAAAAATAAACAAAGAGACCCCTAATGCAGCTTCACTGTTAATGTTTTGCAGTGTTGCTATAATTACCCCCCCTCCCCAGTAGGAGGATGCATTTTCCTCCTACTGGGCCTGTCTCGCGATTTGTCTGCGGATGTTTCCACTCTACCTTTTTCTTACACCTGGTGTGTGCATGTGTTTGGGAAGGAGCATATGTGACAGAGAGCCAGTTGAGTCAAATGTATATGTCCAAGTTGGAGTCTCCCCCCACCTCTTCACTTTCCTTAACAACAGTGTCAATTTATTGTTCCTTCAAACTATCTCAAATACAGTCATGAATAGCTAAAGCCCTGGCCCTTTAAGTTACCAAATATGCAATCTATGTGAGCCAATGTTAAATACCTTTGTGTGTGTTTTTGCGGAATTTAGAAACAAAGTATTCTGGTGGACATTGTAAGAAAATCAGTCATTACTTTGTAACAAGTGTGTCTGCAGTGATTTGTAATTCTGCTCAAGGAGGGATGTCCTTAATTCAAACTGCAGGGGAGATACATTAAAGGAAAGATTAAGCCAAACAGAACAGGATGAACATGTTAATGCTACTGTGAGAAACTGGGCCATTGCAGTAGACACGTAGAATTACAGAAATTTAAAAAAGGGATATAGTGGCTGGAGGGTATAAAGCATGCCACAGTGGGAAAAAAATGTCATTCCTTTTACTGTTTTAAATGCTTTCTAATCTGTGCATTGTTTTATCCTCATTTTGCCTTTGTCGTTTTCATGCCACACCTTTCTCTTTCTCTTGCTCTCAGTTGCACAGTGAGCTCAACAGTGGCAGTCTGAGAGCATCAGTTCTCCACTGCCCAAACTAGATTTAGAACAGTGGTACCAGGAGCTGTTGGTGGGTTCCAGCCAGCTCCGGTCTCCCCCTCTGTCAGCCTCGTCTCTGTCAGGCTGCAGGCATGCGCTGCAGGTAGAGGGTCTTCATTCTCTTTTCCATTCATCCTGAATGAAGCTCTCCACAGTTATGCTTAATGTTTTCACTGTAAGAACTGTAGTTGACATAGATAAAATAAAATAAAAATACTGGTTCATTCACACAGCTGATTGATCTCAGTAACAGATGGGATCAAAGCCCAGAGATGACAAAAGATAAAAAGTCCACTGATGATAATCTTGCTACCTTACAAACCTGAATAAATGGAAATGTCTGTCCAATACACCTGAGGCACTCACCCACAATATAGTCATAGAGGTTTTGATAAATGGTTCACAGGCTGGAAAAGTCAGACCACATAGATGTCACACTGAGGAAAACCTTTTTACTTCTTGACAAGAAAAAAGTAAATGGTTCCACGACACTTTCAGTCACTGCTGACTTTAGGCAAAACACAGGGCACACCCTGAACTGGTCATAAGCCCGAAAATAGGTCACTGATCTGTGTCACATTTTAAAATTTGGTTTAAATGTTTAAAATCAGTTTGCCCACTCTGCTTAAGTCATTTGGATGTTGAGAGAAATGCTCATATTTATCTTGTGCTTTCCCTCATGCTGGGCCTCTGGGTAAATTGTGGACTTTAGCTACTCATCTTTCTGTAGGCTGCCAAAATAGCTAAACAAAAACACAGCCTCACAGCCCACACAATGCAAATATTTACACAAGATGTGCACAGTGGCTGACTGGTTAGCACGTCTGCCTCCCAGTGCAAAGGTTGTGAGATCAAGTCCGGGCTTCGGCCTTCCTGGGTGGAGTTTGCATGTTCTCCCCGTGCTTGCGTGGGTTTTCTCCGGGTACTCCGGTTTCCTCCCACATTCCAAAAACATGCATGGCAGGTGAATTGGACACTCCAAATTGTCCATAGGTGTGATTGTGAGTATGGTTGTTCGTCTCTGTGTGCCCTGCGATTGGCTGGCAACCAGTTCAGGGTGTACCCCGCCTACTGCCCGAAGCCAGCTGGGATAGGCTCCAGCAACCCCCGCGACCCTTGTGAGGACAAGCGGTACAGAAAATTGATGGATGGATGGACACAAGATGTGTGACAGTATTGGAAAAAGTGGTCATTTTGAATTTGCCATCCACCCTCAGAAAGAAAAGAAAGCTTCTTCTGAATGAATGATCAATGAACCACGAAACAAGTCCATTAAGACGGTATTAAATTAAATAAAGTTTTTGTTATTGTTGTTGACATACACAATTGTCCATGAAAAGTGATGAAAGATTAAACGTTTCTTTAATTTTGTGCCCCTTATATAGTTTTATTATATTGATTTCTACTTTTCCTTGTTACTCATTTCATTAAAAAAAAACACCTTTTAATAGGCAGCCAAAACACACACAAAAAATGTCAATCTTGTCAATGCTCCTGTTTCTCTGCCTGCATGTTCTGCTGTTTTGTTTCTTCGTGGTGAACATTAGTGGGAAAGGCGCCTCACCTGCTAACTGAAAATAATCAGATTTTGTGTTGTCATGTTTTCCCAGTGTCACGTTTATCATGTCTTGTCTGTCTCATGAGGTTTGTGTGACCACCTGTTCTCAACTGCCTGGTCCCTTGTGGCTACCAATCAGCTCCCTCAGCCACTTGTGTCTTGTCCAGGTGTTCTTCGTTGTCTCGTCAGTTTGCTTGTATTAGGCCCCGTCCACACAAAAGCCAGTTTCAATGTATCCTCACACGTTTCTTACCGTTTAGGCCATTTGTCCACACGATGGCGTGGTTTCGGAGCTTGAAACCGATCACTTTTGAAACCGGGCTCCAGAGTGGAAATATTTCAAAACGCGCCCCGTACGCGTCCGTCTGGACAGCATATGCAGGATACTCCTCCAGTGATGATGTAATGGTCGCAGCTTGATGACGTATGCGCCAATTCTCGGGTGTCTGTCAACCACATTGGCGGATAGCCGTGTCGTGGTCGTTTTGCGCAGCCTCCTTAGCTTGCTTATGCTTTTGCAGCAAAATATTTTGCTTCTTTATTCCCACGTTCAACAAGCGGTGTTGTACTTGAATCACCCGCCATTGTCACTTCTCCTGTGTGCGTCTTCTTCATGTTGTTTTGATACATGCAAAGCCATGTTCGTTCTGTAAATTGCAATAAAGTTAGAAAATAAGTATTCGTCTTCTTTGCTGATTCTTCTTCTATGTTTTCTGTTAACTCCCTGTGGCTGCGCTACAGTGTCACTCCACACTTGGCATATACATTACAGCCGTTAAATGTCCTCAGCGTCTTCTTTTGGACACACGCAAGTCTTGAAATGCTTCTGTGTGTATGAGATATTTTTGGGACGGGGCTTTAATGTTGCATTGAAGGAATTTGGACATATTGAATTTGGAATTTTCCAGTATCTACCTCAAAGCCTTCGAAGTGAATGTAGACAACAAAGCTGTCTGATTTTGATAAATTGTTTGTTGTTATGGTTAACGCAGTTAATCAGAATCACTTTGGGTTACGATTCATTTTGCACAGGATGTGTGATGTTCAGCATCTCGTGTGCATGGTTGTGCTAATTGTGTGTAAAGTTTTTAAACTCCGAACCCTGTTTTCTATTTTGTGCTTAAGCAATCTTACAAAACTGTAAATCACACACACACACACACACACACACACACACACACACACACACACACACACACACACACACACACACACACACACACACACACACACACACACACACACACACACACACACACACACACACACACACACACACACACACACACACAGGGGGGTATTCCATTAACGCAGCTAAAGAAAGCAAGGCTCATGCAAAAAAAGCGAGGCTGAAGTGAACACCATCTCTGAATAAAGTGCCAAGTCGTTCACCTAATCCATTTCAGCCACGTCTAATCAAGGCTAACGTAAGACAGGCTTGCATAGCCTGGCTTTGTGCGCGCTCCCGGGGTAGATAAGAAGCCCTGCTGAGTTGATAGGCTTGCGATCAATCATGTCAAAAGACAGCAAAACGGGAGCAGTATTTTTCTCACAAACAGAACAAAAGTTATTGCTAGAGCTGTATGAGGAATTCAAGACAGAAATCAACAAAAAAAGGCAATACTGCTGCTATCAATAAGACGAGGGAAATATCATTGGCAAAAAAAACAACTAACTCGTGGGTGGGAAGGCATTTTTTTATGTGACTATATTGTTTTTACCTGTTGTTTTAATGTAGAGCACTTATAATTATGATAATAATTATGAGGCATCTTGGAGTTACATTTGATGTGTGACCTATATAATTAGTTTAATTAAAGCGATTGATTTTGTAAACAGTGGAAGTGGTGAGATGTGATTTTCATGGACTTTTTTTTAATTACATGAAATAAGTGATGCAAGTCTCTCTCTCTCTTTCTGTGTCTGTCTGTCTGTCTCTCTCTCTTTCTCTCTCTTTCTCATCCCGTCTCTTTTTTTATCCAAGGGGATCCTTCTTCTCTGGTACACTTAGCCGACCGTACATTCAAAACCAAAGCTCAACACTGCCCTCTAGGGTAGTGTGCTGAACTACATCGTATAATAAACTAAATGTGCATAAGTGCCATTAATCAAATACAATGTCATTCAAAAGAAATTATACCGTTTCAGGTGCTCCACACGCGCAGAAGTCCACGTTACGGAACAGTCTTTTGATGTTTTTTTTTGTCACACACAGCTAAACTAAGCTTGACAGTTAACCTGCTCCGGAGCAGGTTAGGTCTGCAGCATACATTTCCATGGTTACTGAGTTGACATTCACATAAACTTACTGACTTAAAATGAGCTAGGTTTATTGAAATGTGCCAGCCTTTTCTGCAGCATAAATTACCATGGTTTACTGAGTGGGAATTTATACAACCCACCTTGATGGAACGGAACTGATAAAAATGGGCGCCGGGTTCAGCGAAATAAGACAGGCTTTTCCTTAATCCGGCTTAATGGAACACAGCCCAGGTCACACAAATTGGTCAGCATTCCTACACTGATATTTGTACACACTGTGAGTAGAGTCAGTAGTGAATAGCAATAATATTGAATGCCTCAGGACTTATGACGTAGGCCTACATGTGATTGTTAATTTTCAACTATTTGTAAATATGCTCATTATTTTGGCTGGTGTAGGACAAAAAGCCCTTTGCCTTTCCTCCCCCTACATCTCGTCAAATTCCTCATAATTTGTGGATCACACTGGCAGTAGGCCACAGTCCAGCATGAACTTTTGGGGAGTGAATCTTATTTGGCTGCAGGGTAGAGACTGGTGGGGGGGAGTGTTCGTGAAGGCGGGGGGTTGCGGTATAAAAAAAAAAAGAAAGAAAGAAAGAAGCAAAGTCCAAAAAGTTTGCAGTGCATGTGTCCGAGTGCAGAAAGCTTCTCAGTCCCGTCGGAACGTCGCGCTGTGTGTGCTGCGCAAACATGGGACCTGTCCTCCTCCACACGTTGGCAGTTATACTTGCATCTGTCTTTTTGCAAAGTGCGTCATCGGCTCATCTCAATGACACGTAAGTAGAGCCAATCTTAACCCGACAAATTTGCTCTCCGCACGACGTTTGAATTTACTCGGGACATAGGTCCTGCTCTATTAGGGTTATCTTTTCATCGTTGTCACTCATTTGTAATAAGAGAGCGCGTGTTTGACTTCGTTGCATCTACCGTATACATTTGCAAGCACTGCTTCAATCCAACGACTTCGTCATGCAATTTAGTTTTTTTGGAACAAATACCTCAGTATTCTCTGCACCTATTCAAATAGGCTATATTTATTTCTCATTGGCAGCAGCGTGCAAGTCCAGATATTTAAGGATATGGTACAAGTAGTTGGCGGAGAAAAACATGGAAAATAACTTCATGTTTCTTCACCAATACTGCTTAGTTCACGTTTCATTGCGAGTTGGTGACTCAGCTCTCATCTTTTCACATTGCACGGGAACACTTTATTGCAGTGAAAACAATACAACCTTTAGTCAGTCAACACATCTATTTTTTATATGACAAAAATCTCATGGCAAAAAAAAAGTGGCAGTGACAGTATGAATATACATAATAATAATAATAAAAACGGTATCACCTCAATTTACTCACACATTGATTTACTCAGGGTTGAATCTGTATCTGTTTGTGGGTCATTGACGGCTAAGTTTGTCCAATGATGGCCATTATATGAATTATCATGTGGTGCGACCAAAAAGAAACAACCACTTTGGGACTTTTAAAGACAGGAGTTTGTATCATTAACAAAACAGTCAAGAACTCATGGGGCAGCTATCAGGTTTGTACTATCTAAAAGTGACCCTTTTAGTAACTTGTATGTAGTGGTCATATTTGGACATCGTGTGGTATGACCTGAAAAAATAAAATAAAAATAAGTGACAGTGTGTAATCTTTATCATGTGAACTAATTCAATCAATTAAAAATGATTTCAATAATATGCACAAAAAAAAAAGAAGCTTTCACATCAACGTACATTTAAAAAAAAATCATAGGTCTAGTAATCACTAATTATATTAGATGTCTGGAACTTGCCTAACAAGTGGCCGCCATCTTCCTGCAAAAGGACAACTTTGCAAATGTAAGTTAGCCATGGTGGTGCTTGCATCTAGTGTCGGACCGTTTGGGTCAACTGCAGTTTACTTTCATAGTTGGAGCCTGCAGGTGGTCGTCGCTGAGTCCCGGGATTCAAGCTCCCGTTGCTTGTCAGTTGTCACCTTCTGATTTGCTCTCATAAGCTTTTATTAGCTTTTAAAAAAAATGTTGCCCTGAATGCCAGATGGCCAGTCCAGCCCTGGCTTCTACTGTGTATGAATAAAGATGAGTTGAGTTGAGAAAACAAATTTGCTCAAATAACCTTTCATCTCTACCAGTGTTTACATTTTTGAATGAACATTTCTACAACATTCCTAAAAAAAATCACTATGTCTCATCATTGGTGAGCTATTTTCAGAACAGGCCCGCGGGATACTCATGTGGTCCTTAGGGTCACCAATGTGGTGCCCGATCTCTGTCCTAAACTGTAGATTTAATGAATTGTAGATAAAAGTAAAATTGTAGATAATAGTAAATAATTAAAAATAGATAAATATATATATATTTTTGCCCTTTAAAGGGATAAAGAAAACATATTTTATGTGTTTTTATAATAAATGAACTGTGCTGGGTCGGCAAAATCCTTAAATCCGTAAATTACCCCTGTAACACAAAGCTGACATACAGTAGGGATATAACGATATCCAAACATCACGATACGATATTATCACGATATGAAGGTCACGATACGATAGTTATGATATTGTCGGTAGGTTGGCGATATAAAAAAGGTCACAATTTTATTGTTTGACGACGATGATATTGTTTTAATCTTGTGATATCACAATATTGCCGTTATCGTTACATCCCTAACATACAGTAGCCTTCTTGAAGAAAGCCAAGCCATTCTGTTGCAAGAATGGCAACAGTTTGATATGGATGTTCATTGTCCCTGACGCTATGTAATGGAAATGCATTTAATTGATTCCTCAGTCAATATACATTCCTGCCACTGATAGATTAACAAAGATATATTTGTGTAATCATGTTCAATATATGTATCGCAAACATGTGCAATAAATACTTTCATATGGAATATATGCTTTTATCTGATTTTGACCAATCAGATGCACCCTTAAATGTGATTAATTAGAGAACAAAAGTCATTACTCTAGTTACATGTTAAATATTGCAATATCTGCTCTTGAATATTTGGATTGGTTTTAAGGAAGCAGTGAGCAGGGCTGACTTTCACTTAGCTTGTTGGTACAATTCAACGCTTCTGCTGTATCTGTAAGCATACCTAAACATCCGTTTCAAGATTTTAACATAGTTCTTTCAACAGATGTATTATAATTAGTATTTAGTATTAAGATAATTATCATTCATTTAAAAACGGTGCTCCATGTTACTTGTACACAAATGGATGTCCGACTTTTGACTATCAATACTGTGCTATATTTGCTGTCTCAAAAAAAAAAATATATATATATAGTAATGTGACACTTAAGTTGTTTTCCAGCATAATGTTTGTGTTCCCTCCATCCGTGCAGCATCTTTGCCGTGACCGTGAGCTCCCAGGTGAGAGGAGGGTCGCAGGAAACGCTGTGTGCCATCATCCACGGGCCCACGGAGCCCGTCGTGTTGAGTATCGCCCTGGACACGGACACGGGCAGCACCATCATCCTGGAGGAGGATGTCAAGCAGGACTTTTACCAGTGCCTGAACTTTCAGGTCCGTTTGTCATCAACTATTTATCCATCTATCCGTTCGTCCATCAATCATTCTGTACCAAATGATCTAGCTGGCGCCATGACTGAAGCTATCAACATGGCTCTTAGCAAATAACTGCTCTGGACTGTCTCATCACAGTGAGTTGTTATGCAACCAAACAGGCCTTGCTCCTTTTCACTGGCTGCCCGAGTGACCCCAATCAGTCCGTAATAATAGCTTTTGATTTCACTGGGCTCCCGAGAGTTTAACCCTAGCTGTGTCAGAACTGGTCTGGCATTTTTCCACCTGCAGCTCAACAAAGGTTGCTTTCTACTGGAGACCAGCAATGTACCTGCATTCCTCTGGAAAACATTCCCTACCCACAACTTAGTCCTGCAACACACACGCACATGCACATGGACCGAAAACGCCCCTTACAAATTTTGGAAGCAGTTGCTGCCCCTTGTTATGTAATAACAGCTCCATTTACATTGTAAAAACAAGTGAAACTGTATGCTTTCTCAAGTATGGAGTGATTTCATAATTGACCTGGCATAGTGGTTTGCTGTTGCAACACAGGGCCTTTTGCAATTAGAATGGTGTTCATCCTATTTGTACAAGGAGCCCTTCCATCTGTTTCTCATTCCTCCCCTCCCTCAGTTTACAATCTGTCTGCTGTCTTCTCTGTGTGTTTGTGTGTTTCTTGGCGCCGTAGGTCCCAGCAGTGCGCACTAGTACTGTGGCAACCATAAATGTCACTGTGAAAGGCGAGAGTGCTACCATGAACAAAAAGACCAAAATCCTCATTGTGCCCCCTGCTTTCATCCACATTATCCAAACTGATAAACCTGTCTATAAACCTGGACAGACCGGTAAGTATCACCACTACTTTATGAGAGTATTTGACCATGGACAATTCCATCTGGGCATTTCTGATTTTTTCCTCAATGCAATACAATACAAATGCTTCCTTCACACGGTGAGCACAAACAGCCTGTTGTTGCTTGAGCCTGTGACTAGCATACAAACCAGGTAGATTGATACAGTAATCAAATGACATTTTATCCCAAAAATCAAAATAATCCTCACAAATCAAATTACAACCATAAAACGTCCAAAGCATTTCTTTCAATGAGAGCATCCTTTTACCGAGTAAGAATGCCATTTTGACTTCTAAACTCACAATTGTCCATAGCTAAACATGGACTTTTATAATGGAATGGAATTCTGATAATACAAAATTGTCACAAAGAAGTCACAAAGAATGCTGCTTCAACAAAGTAGCAGCGCTAGCGATGCTAAGCAAGCATTAGCACTGTTAACAAGCCGTCGTTAGCTTTAGCTGCTATGTCGGTATCATGACTTATCCGTAATGGAGTGTTACTATTATACTAAATGTTATTTGTTTGAAGTTTTATTTTATGTCTAGCAGCAGTGTTGTTGATTTGGTATTGCATCTGAATCCTCCAAATTTTCAAAGTTAAAAAACAGGACACGACAATTCTGTTGAAAATCAAATATGCAATACATTTTCACCAGGAACTATTTATAACAAATTTCATCGCTATAGGAGGATTCTTTGTTGACATTTTTCTAGCGCATGCGCGATGGCTGTGTAGCAGAAAACATGGCTGGCTGTATAGACATGGCATACACGAAGAAAGTATTTAAGCACTTTAACGGCCGTTTCCGGAGATGTATTGGCGACAAAATGGACTCTGTTGAAAGCCCATATGAGACGTGGGATGATGACAAAATTTGGTTCGACTCACCTGTTTCCTGGCCACACGTCTGCTTTGGGGACTTTTACTCTTACTACAAAGCCCTAAAGCTGGGTAATTCTTCTTCATTGAAGTGTTCTTTGTGGCACAGAAGTTAACACTCAACAATCATTAGTTCCATGCCATGGGGGAATTATGTCAACAAGCACCACACCTTATTTTGGAAATGCAGTGACTTTACTACAATGATACTTGTCCTGTGATGTGAGAATTGCAATGGCATCTGGTCTCTAGTTTTAACAACTGACTGATCATCGCTTACACAATTCTTCTTTTCAAATCCAGTCTTGGACAAACATGCAGTCATGTTATGTAGCATACTAGCATTGTAGCACCTTTAATGCAGCTGTCAGGATAGGAGTTACAACTATAGCTACTGTGTACACAAGTGAGGCCAGCAGGAATCAAAACACAGACACAGAATGCAATATTTATTCGGATTAGATGAACAATATGTGGACACTCAAGTGAAAAACTAGGCACAAAAATATATTTTGTCTCATTTATAGTAATCCATAACACAATTCTGATACTCGTTGCCTTTTGATCCTCTAATAGTAACGCTGGACGGCTTCTTTCGCCTTCAGGTTTAGCGATCCAGGATAGCCCATTTCAAGACGAGGAACAAATCAGGGTGGTTGTCGATCGTGCTTTGGAACACCTGAATAAGACCGCAAAACAATATGACTCAGCAGATTTTATAGATTTTTTTCTTTTTTTTTTTTAATATCTCCAAATAACAAATATATAGTCACTAATATTTACCAGCAGTAAAGTGAGCCTCACAAACCCGGAATCCAGGCTTTGAGTGTCAAGTTATACCCTCCCGGCTCGCAGCCATTGCTTTCCTTTTTCGCGGCTCCTTTCGGTGGGAATGCGATAAAAACGTTTTATTAGGCTCCTGACGGGCCGTACAATTTATGGCACAACAAGAATGAACCATCTGCTTTTCTTAATCCTCCTCCAAATGTGTAAAATCATCGAACTCCATGTAAAACACTTTGTTTCTTGCCACACAGTTTCCCGTGATGCAATGTGTAAAACATAAACAATAAGTCACACAGGATTCTCCTATAGTTAATCTGGTGACCTGTGTTTTTGTTATTGCGTAATGCTATCTTGGTTGACAGTTAGGGTGGCCAGACGTCTGGATTTAAGCTGGACAGTCCTACTTTTCAGTGATGTGTCCTGCGTCCTGGATTTTTTGTTTGAACGCCTTTTAAAGAAAATGAGCCGGTTGATTTTATGTGACCCAACATCAGGCCCACCCCACGTTTGTCACAACTTGTCTGTGATTGGCCAAGAGTGGCTTCAGTTAAAAATCTCGTATATCATTGGTTCAATAAATGTAAACAAATCTCCACGTGTGGCTATATGACTACGTAAGTCATTTCCTCGCCGCCTTTTTTGACAGCAGTGAAAAGGCAGTGCTAGCAAAAATGCCAAAACATCTTTTAATATTGAATCTATGAAAGAGCACAATTTCCTGGCCAAAAGCAATCAAGACTGGTTTCACGGTTTCTGCACGCTTTGCCGGGGTAATGTGGACGTGAGCAGTCAGTGCATAGCAGTCAGAACGTCACGCGGGAACGGTGTAGCTTAAAAGCAAGAGGCGAGCAGCAGGTGCTTCATCATTGAAGACATTGTTACCTTATTTGCTTTTCAAAATAAGTTATGTTTTGTGGCACGTTGCACTTTTACAGAAGCATGTCACTGCTTAGTGGTTCAACCCATTAAAGGGATAAGAGCGCTGGAGCGCTCCCGGCTTTAATGGTAGAAGCGCAGTCACGCGCTCCCGACCTTAATGGGTTAAAAACATGGTACTGTAAATGAAATAAATTAACCAAAAAAAGTTTGACTTTTTAATTGATATTTTTTCACCATTTAGTTACACAAACATGATCTATAAAGCATGCAAAACTTTATTGTTGATGAAAATGCACCGCGAGTCTGATGTACAGTGTTCCCTCGTTTTCCGCTGGGGTTAGGTTCCAAAAAATACTCGCAATAAATGAAATCCGCAAAGTAGTTATAGCTTTATGTTTTACATTTATTATAAATGTTTTAAGGCTCTAAAACCCCTCATCACACAGTTTATACACTTTTCTCATCAAGGCATTTACATTTTCTTACATTTCTCTCTTGTTTAAACATTCTCAATGTTCAAACCTTTATAAATTTTATATAATAGGTACATTACTGTAAAAAAAAAGCATGCAAAAAATCAGAAAAACAGCGAGGCCGTGAAAAGTGAACCGCAATATAGCGAGGGAAAACGTATACATTTTTTAAAAATATGTCTTCCTTTTTGACCTTATGGAAGTGGCCATCCTATTGACAGTTCAACAGTGCTAAACAAGTCAATGCACTCACTGTTATCCAAACTTTTTTGCTTAGTTCCGGCAACTATTGGAAGCTGCTTGTGCAGTTTAGTTTGCGCCGGTCCCGCATCATAACATTTGAAATATGCTGCCAGAGAAGCCTAGCTTGCTGATCGCTAACCACAGCATTAGGCTCGTAAGACTACATTTCCCATGATTCTATTTTTTAAACACGGAAGCAAGAGGTAGTTTTAGTTCCAGTATGACGAAAACACGCCTTTTAGGGATTAGATGTAGTTAGATTGCTGTATTCGTATGAATTTCTATGATAACTGTGTGATTCACATACACATGTCCCAAACAGATGGCTTACTGACTGGACAAAAAAATAAAAAATAAAACGAGGCGCACGGGACCTGACCTGCGCAAAAGCAGGACAAAACAATTGGGCTGGTGGAATCCGTCGGGGCTCGGGTCACAAGGCTCTGTCTGGTTAAACCGCGAAGTATGGTCTCTATCTTAGCTGCCTATGGTCAATTCGTCTTTGCTCGTTTTATGCCCAGTTGGCAAATGAAGAATGGCCATTTTATTATTTTCCGGCGGTGTATATACCGCCATAGTTTCAGTAAAGTTCCTGGAAACCAACCAGCATAGAAACAAATAAAAACAAGCAATTAAAAAGGTCTTTCACTATTAGCCATGCTTCAACAAGCCCAATCGTATGCCGTATTCCGATAAGTGTTACAACATTAACAACACAGTTCCATAAAGTTACTTGGAGTTGGTGTGCATTGTACTAAAACTTCTATTGACAATTTCGAACGTCACGAGTCAAAATGGCGGTCATACATGGTCAAATGACACTGTGCGTCCATTGAAAAGTTGGACTTTGGATCGTTGTAAATTGATTTGTGAGTTTTATTTGGATTTCAAAATGTGATGAAATGTTTGACTTCTATAACAATCTGCCTGGTTTGTTTGCTAGTCATAGGCAAAAGCAAATATAAAATGCCGTTTGTTTTAACCCTGTTAAGGAAGCGTTTGCATTGCGGAAAAATCACATATGCACAGATGTTCGGAATCGTCAATTTTTAATTCTAATTAAGTTCTCATTAGCACACAGTTTTTGTCCACATATTATTGGACATAATAATATGGCGACAAATCATCATTTGTTGTTGTATTTTGTGGTTGCGCTCCTGTTGGTATGAATCTGTTAAGACGAGCAATCATTGGTGTGCTGGTTGCATTATTTCTTACGTCGTAACATCCTGTTTCTGTCGGGTTGTTTCTGTGATAAAAGTAATTTCTGCTGGGGAAAAAAAAATGCACTTCTGGGCCATTTTTGGCAACCCTGACTTAGAAATTCTTGCTGTCCAGCATCTGAGGGTGGGAAGTAGCCTGACACAGCAGTACACTGTCCTCGACCATCTAGCCATCGTTAATGTCAAAGGCTGTGTATAGTGTATTATGTATGATAAATATGTGCTGCGAAATGTGCTTTATAGCACACTGGTCGCGTACTTGTAATTGCTGCAATGTTACCTGTGTTATTCCTTTATTTTATTTTATTGTCATTCTTTATTGAGCCTTTGTGTCTCGCGAATGCATTTTCCATATCCGTTTTCTACCTTGATGTTATGAGGCCTAATACAGAGAACAGTGTTCTCTTTCCTGTTTGCTTTATTCCAATAATATACCTTTATGTAATGTATATATGCAATGCTTGAAGACCTTTTTTGTTTTTAATTGGCTTCATTCCTTTACAGTGCAGTTCCGAATTGTCACCATGGATTCCAGTTTCATCCCAGTGGACCGGCTGGTAAGTTTTCAATTAATCTTTGTCTTTTGTAATACTGGAAGCAATGGTGCACAACTGTCTAGCACGATTTCTGGTAAATGTTAAGAACAAGCCTCTATTTTTGTTCAGGAGAGTGGGAGGTGAACGGAGGGCTGTTTGTTGGTTTTTGAAGCCAGCGTGGGTGTGATGCGCTGTGTGGAGTAGTGTGATAAACATGCTGTCAGAGTTCATTTGCCTCACACTGCATTTGACCCAAACATCTGAATCAATACAGGCTCAAGGCCTTTTCCATTAGTGGGGAGACAATTTGCCGTGCATGATGAACATCTGACAAAAGGAATTAAAGAGTATTGCAACAAGTTTGTTTGTTTTATTTACCAGTTCACCACAGGTCTACCGGATCAGTATTTGTTTTTCTTTTATTTGAATGAAAAATACAAGTTAACGGAAGCTCAATCATTAATCTTCCAATGCCAAAACTAGAAATTGGACATATTTGATGGGGGGAATGTTTTAAGCCTGATGTCTGTAAATACAAGACCTAAAAAAGAGTAATCCCAAAACAAGTGCTTATTAAATTAAGACTCAGTCTTAAAGCAAAATGTGCAGTACAACTTGCACTGTAACATTCTCAGCCTGGTACACTTAACTGGAATATAATTTTGTACTTTTCTTTCTTTGGCTAGAAGATGAAATGTCAGACCATGGGCATTAAAATAAACAATTGAGCAATGAAGTATACACCAGAAACTTGTCTGAACATTCCAATGTCACACCTACACTCTCCACAACCCTCGGGATAACATTTCCATGCTATCCAGTAATTCCTCTGATATGCTGTACTGCATTCTCAGTTCCCTCTTTGGCATTTTGGCACAGTGACAGCATCATCTATCTTCACACACAATTTTGGCGCTGAAACAATCTGCTTTTACCTACCAATAAGAACACTCTTCCAATGTATTAGGCAATTACCGTTTTGTTCATTTACCAAAACAGTCAATATGATGTTCAGTGAATGCAGGTTTTTGGTTTAAAAAAAAACAACCTCTGAAACGAATCTCTCATATTTCTGTTATTACATTTGTCTATTAAGATTTAGCAAATAAAATAAAATGCTATTTTGAAGAAAAATTTCCTTGCCAACCTTAACAACTCTCTAATCTACAAAAATAGCAAGTCCCGAAAGATAGCATCTTTAAATATCTGCTTGCTGCTCAGAGGTGGTCTTTGAACGGCTCTTTTCTTAATACAATGCATTATCCAAACAGAAAGTTGGCTTAATAATATAGACATCCCTTCAGTCTCTGAATTATATACAAATTCAACAATGTTTTTCTTGAAAGGTCCAGTGTTTTCAATGTCTTGCTAAAGCGAGAAAAGCATTGGACTATTAATTTTCATCAGTAAAAAAGAGCCTTCATTATAAAATAAAAAGACAGGCTAAAACAATTATGCAAAAACTCAAATGTTTATTTAACTTTACTCATGCATGAAAATGACAAAAAAAAAGAGGGGGCCTTTGGATTTTTTTTTTACTTTGGGCCACACAATTCAATGCTGCAAACTACTAAAATACTGTCTACTGCCTTGCTGGTCATTGGACTTTGGAAGCGTTTTCTCCCCTTACAGCGCCCCGGCTAACCAATCATAATAGGAACAGGGTCGGTTTTCGTAAACTATACTTGACATCCATACATGTCCTGACAGTTTGTTGGCTTTGAGAACTGATTGACAAACTGATTCAAAAACCAAATACTGCTCAGTGTGGATAACAGGAAATGGTGACAGAAGTTGAGGGAATGGCCACTCAGAATGTGCACCCATGCTAACGTGTCATGAATTGGGGAAACTGTGTTCCAATACACAATAAAGTTGCTGGTGCTCCAACCAAGCAGCTGCATTTCACAGGCTATTTATAGTGTATGTTCATCTTGTCTAGAATGTGCAACACTAATGTCAACATCTAAGTGAAGTCATATTGCAAGCATTTATTCTCACACTTCTGGTCCTGTGTCCAATAAGGTTACTCCAATGTCACTGCCACAATACCTTTGTATTGTATTTTAAATTGCTTTATATCTTGTGATGTGTTTACCAGCATCTAATGAGTTTGATTTATTTGTTTGTTTGTTTTTTCAGTACACAGTGGTGGATCTTCAGGTAAGAATACCATTCTGAGCCACATTGACACATTTATGTTCACTCAAGTGGCTGAGAGGCACAGTGAAAGAGTGTTCTGTCACATTTGAAACGATATAGTGGGTGTGTTGCTTCAAGAGGGACTTCACTTTATTATTGTATGAATCTCAGGAGAATCGTGCATGCTTATGTGGTAATGGTCTCGACTTGCACAATTATTGATTTAACACAGCACACAGTGGGAACCGAATAAAAGGTTTATATTTAAATTAGACATGAAACAAGGCTGGAATTGTTACTGGTTTTGCGCCACAGAAAGTAAAAAAATAGTGTTGTCCCTCTTTCGGTTGTCTGGTGATCATTATGGGTCAATAAGCATACTTCTGTCTTGTGTTGTCTGTCTTCATGTAGGATCCCAATTCCAATCGAATTGCTCAGTGGTTGGATAAATTTGTCAATGCTGGAATCCTCGATCTTTCACATCCCATGATTCCAGAGGCAGCACAAGGAACCTACGTAATTACTGCCACCACAGACAAAGGAGAGAAAATCTCCCACAGCTTTGACATCAAGGAATATGGTCTGCTATAGTTGCTACAAAAATGTTGCACTTGTTTAAAATTTCCTTTTTTGTTCATTTATACTTATTTGTATTTCTTTTTAGTTTTGCCCAAATTTGAGGTGACTGTTCAACTTCCGAGTGTGATTTCAATCTTGGATGAGGAGGTCACGCTGAAGATTTGTGGAAAGTAAGTGTTATGGTCTGACTTTGTCTCCTAATCACTTTTTGTAAAAAGGAGGAAAACTACATGGAGATATTTAAACTTAAGTAATAAAAAAAAGTTATACATAAAAGGTCTTGCAAGTGGTCTGAAACACGTGCAATGCAATTTCTTTAATTTCAGCAAACAACAATCATCATTGCTGCAAGTTAGAAATGATAAAAATGAAACTGTCTGATTGAAATGAACTAAAACTAGGGATGTCCTAAATAAGAAATCATTATACACATTATACTGTTCATTATTATTACCTTATCTGACCTATTGTGTGGAAATCTGGGGAAACGCATATAAAACAAATACCGATCTTGTTTTCAAACTGCAAAAAGAGCCATAAGAATTATAAATCTATCAAAATATACAGAGCCAACTCATTCACTATTCATTAAATCAAATACAATGAAATTCTACGACTTAGTTGAATTTAAAATTGCACAAATAATGTATAAAGTACACAACAAACTACTCTGCCACAGTACTCAGAAGCTGATTGAAATGAGAGAGAGTCCTTATAACAGGGGTACAAGTGTCTACCAAAAAAGAAATAAAACAAGAACAAATATTAAGCAAAGGTATGTTTCTGTAAAAGGTGTTAATTTGTGGAATGAATTAGGAACTGACCTGAAAAGATACCAGTCACTTGCTGAATTAAAAAAATTGTTTAAAAGCAAAGTAAAAAAAAAAAAAAACTTAAATCAGACATGAGCTGTTAAAAATGTATATATGCTGTCATTTCTTTGGATGTATCAGTATGAGTGTAATGAAAAAAATGTTGTAGCGATTATTTGGGTTGCCATAATGGTTTATGAGAAATTTAGACGGTACTGAGGGGAGTTGTAATTTCCTCAGCAACCTCTGGGGCACCACGTTGACTTTGCTTATTTGTAGGAGCAAAATAAACGATAAAAATCCTATTATCAAGTATTCATAATCTGAAGTTGCTACTTTAGTTAATCATGGAGTTATTTGCTTTCATAAGAGAATTACTAATCCACTCAGTAAACACAAATGATTCGGCAGAAATTGAATTTCTAGACAACAAATTTATTTATTAAACACACATATATCAGTCACAGCCTAACCTATTAATTAAACGGAATAAAAATGTGAATCAAAGATAAAAAGAAAACTTGCAACCTAACTAACTAAGATAAAAAAAAAGTAGATGAAAAAGGTAGATGGGGGGATAAAGATGGAAACGTTTGACCTGTCAATTATTTTATGTTTGAATAAAAGCGTTGCACCAGTAGTATATGGTCAGATTGCAATGCAGGCGCAACTCACGGTCTAGTTCAGTCGCACGGGAGAGAGAGAGAGACACGCGCCTCGAGCCTCGGTTGAATGCTGGAATGAATGCTGCACCCGGTCTCCGGCTGCTGGTCAGGTGCACGCGCGGCGCTTCCGTGCGCATGAAGCAGACTTGGTCAGCTTTTGGGATAGTATTTGATAATTTTTGGATCAGAATTGACAAGCCAGATTCTTCATTTATCATTCTGAACACATTTCAAACATTACCGCGATTATAAAGTTATTGAATCCGCTAAGCTTACTAATTAGCTAAACTTGGGTGGCTACAGACATTACACACATCATTCGTTTAAGATAGACATAAAGGTTGTGTACAAAGATAAACAACACGAGTTACTTGATGTCAGTCAAGTACATAAAGTCCGTGTATGTCCCGAATTATGTAGACTTCAGATTAATTAGGAGCGGTAGGATTCTTGAGGAAAACCGATAGTGACCGTTGGAGGGCACTGTTGTACTATACAACTTCCAAGGGGCATTGTTTCCCCAAAAAAACACATGGCTAATTCCTGTGGATAGGCCAGACCATAAAAGAGGGTAGGCACATAAAATGGAAAAATTGAGGGTGACGGGCAACATTCGTTACAATGTATATATGAGGATATGATTCATAAATGTATTATGGTATATGCCTATGAATTTCATGCACATATGTTGCTGGCAAATGTACGAAAGTCAAAGTGCACTTGTATACATGACCAAGTTTATACATTTTTCTTTTATTGCAATACATTAACCTATTATTGTATTCATAATTAAATAAGTCAAAACATGCGAATTAGGGGTAGGACTAGATAAGTTTTCAACTTCTTCCTATTCCCTTTTGAATATGTAAACTGTGACTAATGATGCTTTAATATGTATTTTTTCTTCTTTTAAATCTTTTTTTTTGCTACTTGTTTATATGTTCAATAAACAAATCAATCAACTTTTGCTTCTCTGCGCAGATACACTTACGGAAAACCAGTTGTTGGCTCAGTCAAGGCAGTGTTTTGTAGGAATGCTTTTCACTTTTACTGGCATTCCACAATGGCGTCAATCATCTGCAAGACAGATCAACTGACAGTGAGTCATTGCCAATAAACTACTATTGTATGTTTCTCCATGTAAATCAATTGCAGTAGTCTAAAAGTGACACTCTTCCAGACCGATAGCAGTGGCTGTGCTACACGATTGGTGAACATGACATATTTTGCCCTCAACAAGAGTACGTATGACGATAGTTTTGTGGTGGATGCTGAACTGGAGGAGTATGGCACAGGTCAGCTGGTAAAAAGTTTTTCCCACCCTCATGTTACCGGTACGACTTGCCTGTTTGTAATTTATAATCATCTCGTTCCCATTTAGGGGTGATCCTGAAAGGTACAGGGCAGACAAGCTTCAGTGCCCGTATCAGAACCGTCACTTTTGAAGATGTACCTCAATCATACAAGCCTGGCATCCCATTTGAGGGAAAGGTAGTCACTCTTTTATAAGTGTTGTGAAAGCCACTATAAAACCATATTTAACCAATGAGACAAAGGATAAACTGCACTTAAAAGCAGTTGAAGTACCATCAAGTCCAGAGATGTTTGGACTGTGTTTTCATGAACACACCACTGTAATAGAATTGAATGACAGTAATTGTGTGATTTAATTTCAAAAGGTTTGCTTCTTAACTTTTGTCTTCAGTAATGAAAACCTAAACTTGAATTTCTCCTCTGGGAATCAGTAAAGGATGATCTTATTTTGAAAGAATTGTATGGCTGTTGACGTATACGACATTTCTTTACTTTCAAAATATCTTTACTTGCACATCATTTGATCATAAAAATAACTGATCTCAATCCAATAGAGCAGGGGTGGGCAATTCCAGTCCTTGAGGGCCGGAGTCCTGCAGGGTTTAGAGGTTTCCTTCCTCCAACACATCTAATTTCAATGAACAGTATCGCTATCAGCACTTTAACAAATTTCTGTAAAAACTACAGTAAAAAATTACAGCATTTTCTTGTTTTTTAATTTTACAGTATTTAACTGTATACAGCAATGCAATATGGGTAAAACAAAGTGCATTATGGGTAAAAACAAAGTACAGTAATTTGCTGTATAATTTGTGGTTTACAGCAGCTATGTTTTGGCACTTATATTTGTGGATTACAAGACGGATTAGCACATCTGCCTTCCAGTGCTAAGGGCGTGAGATCAAGTCCGGGCTTTGGCTGTCCTGGGTGGGGCTTGCATGTTCTCCCTGTGCCTGCGTGGGTTTTCTCTGAGTGCTCTGGTCTCCTCCCACATTCCAAAGACATGCATTGCCGGTTAATTTAGCGCTCTAAATTGTCCCTAGGTGTGATTGTGATTCTGTGTTTGGATGGTTGTTTGTCTGTGTGCCCTGCAATTGGCTGGCAGCCCGTTCAGGGTGTACCCCGCCTACTGCCCAAAGCCGGCTGGGATAGACTCCAGCAACTCTTTTAATGAATAAGTGGTTAAGAAAATGGATGGATGGATTTTACAACGACATACTAAAGTTGCCAGTAAATTCCTGTAAATTACTTAGAATACAAGAAACGGTTGTAAACTAGATTACAGTGAATTGCTGTAAAAGTAAATACAGTAAGTAACTGTAATTTATCTACAGTAAATACTTGTAAAAATAAAACAGTAATGTACTGAGATTTTACAAGAATTAGTTGGCAACTTTTTTGCCAGTTATTTCATGTAAATTCTACTGTCAATTCATTACAGTGAGGCTTATGCAGAGCTTGCTGATGAGCTGATCATATGAATCAAGTATGTTGGAGAAGGGAAACATCCCAAACCTGCAGGACTGCAGTCTTCTAGGACCGGGTTTGCCCACCCTTTTTTAGTTTTAGGTTGAAGTATTAAATATTTATAATTTCATCCAAATGCTTTTGTAACCCTAGAAATTGATTAATTTAAATCTTTATTTCAAACGTAACATAAAAATATAAACTAAAAAAAAGAAGGTAAAGTAAGAAAATACATCTATCATCATTAATATGCTTGAAAAGGAGTAGGAAGAAGCAAAATACTTGTTTAAAAGTTAAAAGAAAATAGCTCTACCCTGATTACAACAACAGCAATTCCTTTATACCATATTGTGAAAAACCTCTAAAAGGTGAAAATCTAAAATTCAGTCACATATTAATTGTTTAAAATCCATAGTGGTGCTTTTTTGATTTTACTGGCATTGTGAGTCAATGCAAATTGAAATACTTAGCCGTTTTTGTTTGATTTTTAGTTTTACAAATTCACATAGAGGGGATGATGCAACATGAAGAGTCTAATTGTTCAATTATACATTATTATTGCAAGTTTCTAGAGGAGGTAGTTGATTAAAAAAAATTAAAGTAAGATGGTGATGCTGCAGTTGACGCTTTTTGCAGTTCATCATGGTCTCCTACTATCATTCGCAAGGATGCCACCCAAGAAAATAAAATACTAACCAGGCCAAAACCATACTTGACCACTTCTCTAATATGATTTTGTTGACATGCTTGAAGAAAATCTTAAATGGCTAACATTTTTGTCCTCATTCATCTTGTTTGCAGGTGAAAATGACTGGTCCAGACAAAAAACCTGTGGCTAATGAGCCTGTGTACTTATTCGCCCCGGACTCAGTCAACTTAACACTCATCACAAACACAAAAGGTGTGGCTTTGTTTTCACTGAACACCAGCAACTGGAGAGACCATGTGAATCTTAAGGTTTGTGACAGAGGGATTTTTAAGCCACTGTGGTTTATACTAGAGACATTTATTTGTTTATTTATTTATTTATTGATTGATTATTTTATTGATTTTTATTTTTATAACCAACATTGTCAGAGGCTAAATATGCTTGGCTAAACACAAATAAAAACAAATGTATCTCTGTTATCGTTAGTGTGTCAAAAAATACACTAAAATATGCAAAGCCAATTACTAAAAAAATTAATCTGTTATCTAGTTAGTGATGTGCATTGATCTCTAGGTTTGGGTAGGCACGCAATCGTAAATTGAGACGCACACACCAATTACAAATTTGTTTGTCGGCAGGCGAGTGTACAACTTATCCGAGGGAGACCATATTTTCATTTCACACAGCCCGACCTCGAGATACTTAAATGATACCCAATTTACTCCAAGATGCCATACATTCAAACTATTTTAACACACAATGTTGTTAGCCAATTTTTTGCTCCGCAATCGACTTTTTATTTATTTATATTTTTTATAACATTTTGGGGTGAGCGGGGTTCGTATCCATCGCCTCCGGTGCGGCAGCTCAACACTTTGCCACTCAGCTAAAGTTCTGTGCCACCGTCACAGCCTACGACAGTATTCAAACGCTAAGTGAGGTACGTAAGCTGACCTGTGGGTCTGCCGTTCGCGGTAAACACGGTGCAAAGCACTTCGCCTCCCATTTGCTGCACAGCAAAAAATTGACAATTTCATTAATTTATAAAACCCGCCCAGATGCCCAGAAAGGATGTAATCAAATGGATATCTCCCTGTAAAACAGTCTACCGTAATTCCTCACAAAATCAAGCTCGCAATACCAAACACCATGTAAAGTGAAACAGCCAGTTAATCAAAGCACATCCACAAAGCCAATCTTTCCTTTTGCATCATTCTTTGTGAAAAGTACGAATAACTCTTTGTCCCTTACTTTGCTGAAGATCCGGTACCTAAGTTGTTGATCTCTCATCCTTCAAAAGCAGATGTTTTTCCTCAAAAGAAAGGTGTGAAATTAGTTTGATATTCTCCAGGGTGGCATCATCTTATCGCCCCAGTGTTCAGTGTGTTTTGAATTCACGAATGCACTGTGCGAATGTACGTATTATTACGTGATACAGTGACGTAAAAAGACAGCGTAGCGTTCTGCCTATTTGTGTAAAGGACTTTTATACTTGGACACTGAATACGCATGCACGAACAAACACCGGAAGGAGCTGGTAAAGACATCGTAGCTGTGTGCCTTCAGCAGAAGAATTCTGCAGCATCTGTGCCTGCAGGCCAGAAGAAGTAATGAGTCATTTTTAATTGTGCTATGAAAATCACTAACTTGTCAGTTTCAAACCTATATCAATGAATTTAATTTTTTTAAACACACACACACACCCACACACACACATATATATATTTATATAAATTAACAACATTGACTTCCAGACCAGAAAAGTCCTTTTAGTCCGTTCGTTTGGTCCGGACCAAAAGCGTACTTTATTTTTTTCATTTGGTGTGGTTCATATTCACACTGTGCTTTTTGAAAATTGACTATATTGCGCAATTACGTTGACCTGCGTGACAATCTGTGCTCCCACTGGACAAAAATGACACATAACAAAACCCGAAAATAGAGGAAAATGTAAAATTCCGACATGCTGCATTACTGCTCTGCATATATGTGGCATTATTAGATTCAAGATATTTGCGAACGTCAAGAGCAGCTGATTCAACGGAGGTTCCGCGACGCTGTTTCTAATTTTGGAACAGCGTCGTCGATTGCTTTCAGTAACCCGAAGGAGCCCTTGCGCTCCGTGTGCCCTGGCCCACAACATGCTGACAGCAGCGTGGCTAAACAGAATACGGAGGATTATGAATACATTTAGCACAATAATTACTACAGAGCAATATCGCAGCCTCAAAAAGTGGGTCTCGGTCCACTTGTTTGGTCCGCACCAGGATTCGTTTGTGTGTATTCAAATCTGCACAAAAGGTCCAGATCAGCGTGGGAAACGAACTCTTATTTGTTTAAAGCGGACCAAAGAGTGCAGAATACACCCTAAGAAACTTTGCAACTGAAATGATTATGTAATTGTATAGCAGACACAGCAGTTGCTCTGATTCTATTTAATTTACGTCACATGGTGTTTTGTGGAAAACACTACTTCACCTTTATATTTTTATGCAGGATCGTGAGTGGTCGGCGGCAACAATGAATACACAGAGACTTGATATACTTTTGCTAGAATAACTGTGTCTTTTATTCCCCGCATATAGCAATCAACATTTATACTGTGCTAGGATAATCGTACGTTTATCCCCCGCAAACAGTAATCAACACCTGCGCTGTGCTAGAATGATTATACCTTTCATTCCCCGCAAACAGCAACAATCACGACTCGATTTGCTAGAATTATTGTACATTTTATTCCCCGCAAACAGCAATCAATACACTACAACGTTAAGCAGCATAATATGATCATCATCAGCGCTTACCTTGACACTAGACCGGGGAGCCTGCGGTCCGGGTGAAGCAAGCTGCAACAACGGCTGGGCAATCGTACGTGTTCCACAGCTGACTCCGTCCGGACCGTGTGCCGCTCCGTTTTTTATTCGTTAGCAAAAAGTTGTGAGCGTGAGAAACCGGGCTGTCCAAGCCCTCTCCCAGACACTCTCGAAAACATGTTTGCGAAGCAGGGAAGGCTGTAGTATAAACAAGGAAGAGTTCCCAGGCTGATCCCGCCCTTTATTTACAAATTGTTGGGCACCTGGATTCGTACAACAGTTCAGGACAACAACATATCCTTATATAAGAGGTTTCATGAGGACATATCAAACCATGGTTATTTTTCCCTTCACATGGTCTCCTGGCCACTCGGATAAATAAAGAAATTACGCTGAAAACAACATAAGGAAAATGAGATCTTGAATCACTGCTGCGTATTGGATGAAAACTATATTAGAAAGATAGAAGTTATCATAAGCTATCTAAGTTGACTCGGCTGACCCTACATTCAAAGTTGCAACTGGCTTAGAGCTCCACCTTTGTCTTGTTTTTATGTTTACAGGCCAAGTCCAAACTGGTGGATGAAGATAAGCCGTATGTTCTAGATACGCGGAGACCAGAGTACAGGATAGCCTACCATGACGTTTCTGCCTTCTACTCCAAGAGTCGTAGTTTTCTGAAGCTCATGCAGGTCAGTGGGAAGATCTCCTGTGACAAAGATGCCACGGTACGAGCTCAGTACATCATCCAGGGACAAGAGCTCAAGAAGGGACAGGAGACATTAGACTTTTTCTATTTGGTGAGTCCAATTTTTCTCAATATTGACAACTTCTGTCTGTATTAGAAATTGTATCACTGTGTGTAAGAAGCACACTGAATATGCAAGTTTCAAATGTTTATGTGGGTAAAGTGATACTTGACTTTGCTGATTGTATAGTGTGTGTACTTCGTAGGTGATGTCCAAAGGAGCAATTGTACAGCATGGCCGTCTCCCAGTGGCTGTCAAAGTGGGTGCAGGTAATCTCATTTAATTTTAATGTATTTAATTATGCTTGTGTGGGTTGTCACAAGGTACGCTGGATTCCTTTCACCTTCAAAAGATGTGTGGTATTTTCATCAAAAACGGGGTGTCAATACAATACAATTTTCCTCTGAGGTCCGCATACAGGAAAATCAAAGGATGCAAGGACCACCTTGTAATTGTTTGACTTGAATATATTAGGCATGCTAAAACCAGTCAAACAAAAAATTATCTATCGTTTTTAAACTACATTATAGTAATTTTGAAAGATTGCTACATCACAGGCAAATACTTTGGGTGGTTTTGGGATATCATGTAGCCCTTTATCCCATCTGAATGGATCTGGCCCTGCATGGAGCAACAGCCGAATCACAAGAAGTAAAACAAGAGCAATCTGCAGCAGGCAAATAATCTTCAGAGCAGTTACTTCAGGATTATTAGTGAGATACACTCACAAAGAGGAGTTTGACACCCCAAAACATTTTGCTTCTGAAATTGATTTTTTTCTTTATACCATTATCATGAGAGTAATTTTGTTATTTTGATTTTAGTATTATTTAGTTATTTTATCTATATTCTGTTTTGTGTTGTGGAAACAGTTTACTTGGTTTAAATCTATTGATTGGATGTTTAATTGTCAGTCAAACATGTTTTCCAATCTAATTTCATTATGTCAAAACCATTATAGTAATATTTTTGCCTGATTGAAAATATTGTTGATTTCATTCTTCATTTGTTGTCTTGGTCTTACTTATGTCAGAGAACGAAGGGGAGGCGACCATACCCCTCAATCCAGTGATAGACCTGGCACCCTTTGCACAGGTTGTAGTTTACACTGTGTTGCCTGGCGGCGAGGCTGTGGCGGACAGCCAGGACTTCCCCATCCAGCTGTGTCTCAAGAACAAGGTTGTAACAAGTGATTTTCAAATAAACCTGGATTTGTTGCCACTGACCTCTGGTTGTCTTTCGTACAGGTTTCCCTTAAGTTCTCGTCCCTCCAGGAGCTTCCAGCAGAGAAAACCATATTGAAACTCCAAGCTCAGCCTGGCTCTTTGTGCTCTGTTAGAGCCATTGACCAGAGCGTCCTGTTGCTGCAGGCAGAGAAGGAACTCAATGTTGGCTATGTAAGATAAGTTCACCTTAACACCAAAACACGCCTCACTCCTTGTATATAATTTCTAAAAATACCAATAAAACACTTTGATTTTATTTAGGATGGCACAGTAGTCAAGTTGCCTCACAACAAGAAGGTTCAGGGTTGAAATCTGTTCACTGTGGCCTTTCTGTATGACATTTACATGCTTCCCTCTGCCTTTAAAACAGCATTTACACAGGCATTAGAGCAGTGGTGTCAAACGTATTGGCCCGCGGGCCGGATCAGGCCCTGTTTTGTGGAAAACACTACTTCACCTTTATATTTTTATGCAGGATCGTGAGTGGTCGGCGGCAACAATGAATACACAGAAACTTGATATGCTTTTGCTCGAATAACTGTGTCTTTTATACCCCGCATATAGCAATCAACATTTATACTGTGCTAGGATAATCGTACGTTTTATCCCCCGCAAACAGTAATCAACACCTGCGCTGTGCTAGAATGATTATACCTTTCATTCCCCGCAAACAGCAACAATCACGACTCGATTTGCTAGAATTATTGTACCTTTTATTCCCCGCAAACAGCAATAATCACAACTTGCTTTGCTAGAATTATTGTATCTTTTATTCCCCGCAAACAGCAATCAATACACTACAATGTTAAGCAGCATAATATGATCATCATCAGCGCTTACCTTGACACTAGACCGGGGAGCCTACGGTCCGAGTGAAGCAAGCTGCAACAACGGCTGGGCAATCGTACGTGTTCCACAGTCCGGACCGTGTGCCACTCCGTCTTTTATTCGTTAGCAAAAAGTTGTGAGCGTGAGAAACCGGGCTGTCCAAGCCCTCTCCCAGACACTCTCGAAAACCTGTTTGCGAAGCAGGGAAGGCTGTAGTATAAACAAGGAAGCGTTCCCAGGCTGATCCCGCCCTTTATTTACAAATTGTTGGCACCTGGATTCGTACAACAGTTCAGGACGACAACATATCCTTATATAAGAGGTTACATGAGGACATATCAAATCATGTTTTTTTCCCCCTTCAGGCCCATAGAGGGGTTTAATCGGGCTGATTTTGTAAAATTCAAAAATAAGTATTTCCAGACCAATTAATCAGCTGGCCACAATCAAAACACATACATTTGTAATTTCGCAAGCAATTCTTAGATGAGCAATGCAACTTGTACGAAAAATTGCCTTGCATGTCATTATTTTACGCACAACCTAAAGTAACGGTTTGTTGGGAGAAAAAAAACATAGACCAAATTAAATCATAAATCAAGCTGAATATGTCACAAATTCAACTACTGGTAACACAAACACATCTGACAAGGATTAATATCCTTATAACTTCATTAACTGCGTCACACAATGCATTATGGGAACGATATATATCCAAAACAGGTAGATATAACATGCCTGTAACTCATATGGACAAAGTGTTGCCGTGTCCAATATGCATGAATTTGTGTTTGTTTTTTTTTGTTTTTTTTTACAATATGTTTATAGTTGAGCCCCACAATTTATGGCTGACCAGCAAATCTGCGTATAATTGACGCACAATTATTTAAAAGTTATATACCATGATTTTACCACTTGGTTATATATTCTTCCCTTGTAGGTCTATGTGGCCCCTTATCTAATATGAGTTTGACACCCCTGCAGTATTGAGTATTGTGTTGCCATCCATCCATCCATCCATCCATCCATCCATCTTCTATATGTACTGATAATATTGTGTTTAACTCTGTGTAGGTGTACAATCAGCTGCCTCTTCAGAAGTTATCGGGATACTCGCATCAGGTTGACGACTTTGAGCCATATCCCTGCTTTCCTGAGCCCATGCCAGAACCCGAACCTGAGATGTTGGTGGATGAGGAGGAAGTTGAGGAACGGCGGCGCAAGCGCTCATTTTACTTTGGACCAACTAATCATAAGGATGATGTTTTCAGCATCTTTAAAGTAAGGACTTGATTATTAAGTAGGCTACTGATATTGACTGACCTGCTTTATTTTTTTCGGGCATGTGCCTATCGATCATGGCATGATAGTAGGGATGTCCTGATCCGATCACGTGATTGGAAATGGTAAGCCAAAAGAAAGAAAAAACTTCTGAAATAGCCTAAGTCTGCCATGGCTGATATGCAGCCGCCTCACTGAATGGCATTAGAGTTGAGAGAGCAACAGACAGGTTAGCAAATGTGACACATCTCTATACGTAACTTCAACAACAAGCTAACAAGCAAGGTTGTTCTCCACTGGTTACATTTAACAAGGTCATAAATCAATAGTGTCATTTGTAGATGAAAGAAGTCACACGTAGCCACAAACTAGAGTTGTGCTTGAAAGTTTACATACAAATGGTGAGTAAAAGGCTTAATGCCCATAAAATCAAAAATACTGTGGCATTTTTTTAAATATTTTCAGAAGTTTAAATTAACATGAGTAGAGATGTGCATATCTATTTGGTGACGATTCATAGCATTTTTGTGTTATTAAGTGGCATTTAGCTTTTGCACATTTACATTTGTGCTCATAAATGTACATACCCCAAGGGTATATAAACTTTAAAGCACTACTGTACTTAGCTGCGTGGACTTTTTAGCCTGCAAAAGCCCATAAATAATCATGTAAATGTATTGTTTACCATTAGATAAAACAGAGGTGTCAAATCCAGGTCTGGAAAGTAAAAATCCAACCATAGTTTGGAGTTTGTTTCACAGCAATATTTTCACGTATTTCAGAGCCACAAATATATCTGTGATTTTCATGTGTTTTTTATGTTGTGTGGGCATTTATCGTCACTTATCATTTGTAAATATTCAGTTCAGCTTGTGAATTATGTTGAATCTGCGTTTGTGGATCAACAGTCACACAATTATTTTTTAAACAAACGTCATGCAAAATGTTTCAAGACATTCATACACATATGTATATATATATATATATATATGTATGTGGGGCATATTCTCCCGTTTCTTACGCGCCTTCCTTATAAGGCACCTCAAATGCGCGGCAATTCTCCTGTCTCAGCTTCTGACACACCCACTCTGCGTAACTGAGGAAAACTCACGCAGCAACCAAAGAGGTGTGACCCATTGAATTGTGAGGAGGCCTGCAATTCCCGGATCGTGGAGTTTTCCTGAGACATGTGAATTCAATAGAGATCCATTTGGAATATATTTCACACATTTCACACTTCAAATGTGACTTGCATATGGATCCGGTGTCGGTACCAGATGTGATCGGCCTTCCAGATTGACAGCTTAATATGATGTCACACTACAGGATTGGTAGGAAGTTATCCAGTTGACATTGAAATGTTGGTAAGAAAATATTAAAGATGTAATTTAAATAACAAGATGTATGGACTGAAATTGTAAAAACGTAAATAAAACTAAGAATATAAAAGCAGGATACGTTAAGTATATAATATAAATAATAAATGAGATAAAAAATAAATAAATATAAAAAGATGGAGATACAATAGCACATAAATGCAACAACTAAAACAAATATTATTTAAAAGATATACATTTAAATTAATTTACAGAGATGGGACAAATATTGTCAGTTTAGATTGCTAATATGTTCCTATTATCATTAAGACTGTTTTTGTGATGCATTGTGAACAGCTTAAAAAAATAATAAAAAATAGTGGAAACATCTGACTCGCGCATTTTGTTTACCGGTAAGCAGCGCTGCTGTACTGACGTCATCAGCAGGCGCAAAGGCCACCGATACGATCTGGCAGCCCGATCACATCTGGTACCGACACCGGAAGTTATACTGATCGTACCCAAACTCCCCAGTGACGTGCGCGCAGCTCATCTAATGGGCTACTTTTAAGCAGCATGCGTTTTTTGTATTCAGTATTACATAAATAAAATTAAAGTAATTTAATCAGAGAACTGTGCTCATGACTGAATACATATTTGGCGCTGTTCCATTACTGTAGTTGAAAACGAGTGAGCGCCTTGTTGTGTGAATTTCACGACCAGCATATGTCAATTAAAATAAATGTTTAAAAATCGAGGTCACAATTGCCACTATTAGAATGACTGTAGTTATTATGAGCTCTGTTTTTAGACAAACTCCAAGCCACTATTGCACGAGTCAGCAGCCGCCCGGCGTGACGCGGTCGTCACCAGAGGAGCACGGTAGCAGTTAATTTAATCAAAAGGTGCAATATGATGTTTGACCTTCAAGAGGCGCTAGTCCTGCAGCCTCCTGAATGCGCAAGAGGAAAGATGCTTAGTCTCAGGGAGAATATGCACACTGCTACATTTGACAGGGGACGCCCTCATTAAAATATCGCTCCCCCCAGAGTACGTACAGGTCATGAAGGTGCGTAACTGACATAATTAAGTCAATGGGTGAATCTGCGCAGCAAAAGAAGTGCAGCAGCGCACCATTTTTGATTTAACCACTCCGTAGAATATGCTCCATATGAATGAGAGAGAGAGAGTTACTTCTCCTTCTGAGACTTCTTCTTTCTGGTCTTGGTGGTGGTCTTTCAGCGTCATTGATGAAGTTAAGGTCATCCACTTTCCCCATTTAGTGTAGCATTCAGCCTTTACTGAAGTTAAACCTGCCCCTGGCCAGGCTTGATTTGCAGTAAATCTTAATTTAGACCTTGATTAGTTCTAGTCTTTTTTCAAGACAGGGGATTATTTAACTCTAGACTACTAGGACTAGTCTGAGACTATTTGAATCCATATCTAATTCAAGTCAAACTATTCCAATAAATCCTGAGTTAAAATGTGAATTAATCTAGACTATGTTTAATTCCTGTACAGGGTTTATGTTAAACTAAGATGTTTAAGAATTTCTGTTCCAACATTACTTTTGCCAGTGCACAAAACAAGCTCCATAAAGTCGCCACTATCCAGAGATGAATGTTTTGTGACTTGACAAATGTATCTCTCTTTTTCAGGAGATTGGAGTCAAAATTGTGACAAATTCTGATGTGAAGAAACCCTTTGACTGCCGAATACCTAAAATCGAGGCTTTCTATGGTATGTTTGCTACAGTATATTCTTTAATCCTCCACTGTACCGTGATTTTGAAGCAGCAGCCGGTTGCAGATTTTTCATTGGAACACTTCTATTTTTGTTCACAAATTCCACCACTCTAGCGTGGTATCAAACTGGAGCCTAGTATTGTTTTTAATGAATTTTATTCTTCTAAAGAGCTCTGCCTTGCTGTGCAAGGGCACAACGTTTTTTATTCCTTTGACTGCAGAAATGGACAGCCACCATTTTCCAGTACAAAAAGTACAAATGAAAATAGAGGTTTACTGTATTTAAATTTATCACTGATAGTGTGCTCTGTTGATACAAATGTAATGACAGTGAGTGTTTTCTAAA
The DNA here is from genome assembly GCF_054856555.1 of Leptonotus elevatus. Taxonomy (NCBI): domain Eukaryota; kingdom Metazoa; phylum Chordata; class Actinopteri; order Syngnathiformes; family Syngnathidae; genus Leptonotus; species Leptonotus elevatus. Next base: position 4,022,839 of record NC_141245.1, read on the forward strand.
AGCTGATTAAAGTTGATTCCTATTAAAGGTAAATTCTCATGTCTTCGTAGAAGATGACTTAGATTCTCCAGTTTCCATGGCCTTCAATGTGATGAGGAACTCTGATGTCAGAGAGAAAACTATGGAGAAGAAAAAGGAGACCGTTCGGACATTCTTCCCAGAAACATGGATCTGGGACCTAGTTTCTGTTGGGTAAACATGTTCAGATGGCAGATAATCAAAACTCTGTGTTGTTTGAACTGAAGTCAACCTGCTAATTTGCCTACTGTGCTTGTGTGTGTATAGTGACAAGGGTACAGTGAATGTAGAGAAGACGGTCCCAGACACCATCACCAAGTGGGCCGCTGGAGCTTTCTGCGTCTCCTCTGTGGGGTTTGGTGTGGCGCCCACCACTGCACTGACGGCCTTCCAGCCCTTCTTCGTCAGTCTCACGCTGCCCTACTCTGTCATCCGTGGGGAAGTGTTTACTCTAAAAGCCACTGTCTTCAACTATCTCGCCAAGTGCATTATGGTAAATGTCAGTGAGTCATGAAAGAAATAATTGCTTCCTGATACTGGCAATGTTTGTGTTTGTGTCTGCAGGTGAACGTTACACTGGCTCAGTCTGACACGTATACCTTCAGAAGCTGTGACGACTGCCAATACAGCGTGTGTCTATGCAGTGAGGAGAGCAGAACATTCACTTGGATTGTCACTCCAAATACCCTTGGTAAGAACTACATCGCTACATCACTTGGACTGAATAGTTTAGCAATTTTTAATTAATTATTTATTTATTTTGTTAAATATTAAGCGATTATTACGGTAGTCATAAGCCCTTAGTGGACATTTTGTCACCACTGCTGTATACCAGTTAATTTTTTAGTTGTATACCACAAAAGAACCATATCCAAATCCTCCCAACTTCCCTCATTGAGTGTCCAGACTAAACATAACCCAAAGCTCTACCCCAGGTTTGAACATTTACGTCTTACCATCTTGCTTTCAGAATGCCTTGCTACTGACAAGAATATTGGCACCGGCTCATGTGGATGATGTCAACTTGTGCCAGCTAAGCTAGCTGTAGCTATCTAAGAATGTTGAGTATGGTGTGAGAGCTGAAGATGGTTGAAATTTTGCGAATTTTAATTTGACCCACCTTGTTTTTTAGCCTTCAACTTAAGAAATGCAAAATTTACATCTTTAATACTTCCACATTTAGCTCCACAGTTGTCCAAGCTTCAATTTAGACTTTAGTGTCTCCAAGGGGAAATGATTTTCGACGCAGACAATGTACATTTGACAGAAAAAATGTACAAGACAATAACAAATAGCGGGGCTACTGTTAAACATTTTTATGGCTAAGGGAATCAGGCTCCTTCCGAATCGAGCCTTCCTGCACATAGCCTAAGTGTGTTATACCTCCGTCCTAAAGACAGAGAGAGACGTGAGTCAGAGTTCCACCTTCCTTACATATCACGCACCGATGTACTATTTAAACACCATATTAACAATAAAGATTTAAAAACTAGCGACTGGGATAAAAGTTCGTTTTGCGGTTGATACGCATAGTCATCATCGTCGTAGTGTAATTAGGTCATAATTATGGCGCGCGTGCGTGTGTGTGTGTGTGTTTGTGGCAAGGTTATTTGGGTCTAAATCTGTAAATGTTGCCTTCATAAGCGTTATTTGTCCGCTTTTTCCCCATTTCACACTTTACAGCTCACCACCCATCCGCGCCCATCCATCCAAACATCTATCTATCTATCTATCTGTCTATCTATCTATCTATCTATCTATCTATCTATCTATCTATCTATCTATCTATCTATCTATCTATCTATCTATCTATCTATCTATCTATCTATCTATCTATCTATCTATCTATCTATCTATCTATCTATCTATCTATCTATCTATCTATCTATCTATCTCTACCCCTGCAAATAGTTGGGGTCCACTGTTACTGTCAAAGTTACATTATTTTAATAGTATGGTGATTGGATTACGTTAATAACTACATTGTTTTAACAGGTAACTAGAAACTGTATCAGAAGAATACAATTTAAAAGTAAGCCTCCCAACCCTGCATATATAGCATAACATGACCATGTATAGATAGATATTTTATTATACATTGATACTGTCTTTTAAGTCTGCTTGATTTTTATCACTCAAAATGCATCAAATTTATGTTTTCAATTATGAAAAAAAAAATTGCATTCCCAATTACCCTCCTAGAGCAGTCGTATACTTGTCACATTTTTCCTCCCTGATTAATGCCTAAATATTTTGTTTTTTAAAGAATCAGTGTGCGCCCTACTGCCCTGCAAAAAATTAATTTGACTGAAAAATGTGTTTGTTTAAACTGACTGCGGTCAATTAACACAAATTTTGCAGGGCAGTAGGGCGCACACTGATTCTTTTTAACTAATAATATTTAGGCATTAATCAGGGAGGAAAAATGTGACATGGAGGGTAATTGGGAATGCAAAAAAATATAAAATATTTCATAATTAAAAACATCAATTTGACGCATTTTGAGTGATTAAAAATCAAGCAGACATATATATATATATATATATATATATATATATATATATATATATATGTAAATGAGAGAGAAATGTGTTCCAAACTGTAAATTGAATGGGAATGACAATGTGAAACAAAAACTAGATTGATGTATTTGGAAAACTAGCTGGCATGAAGACTTTTAATTGCTTCCATCAAGCAGCGATGCAGACAAGGCTGTGCTGAGTGTAAAATCGTGCTGCTCCGTCTCCTCTTAGAGGCGTGCTGACAATCACTTGTACTAACATGTCAGGTAGCATCACTGATGAAACACTTGGAAACCTCTCCCTCGGGGGCTGATCTGTACTTGGCCTCAGTGAGAAAAATTTTGGGCTGTGAAAGACAAGGAGGGGGTGGGAGATAATTTGGTATGAAGAGAGCGTGTATTATAAGGAAACAAATGGGGATTAATGACAGCGAATAAGACTGGAATCTAGGCGAGAAAGTGAATTCTGATGTGGTGGGGGAGATAAACCCTAAAAATAAATTAGTCCGGAAAGCTGTTCACGGTAAATCTATGGAAGGCTGGACTGAAGACGCATTCTGTTTGTTTGCACACAGGCAAGGTCGACGTGAAGGTGAGTGCCGAGGCCCTGAAGACCAACTTGCTGTGTGGCAATGAGGTAGCTTCTGTCCCAGACGTGGGCCGTATTGACACTGTGGTCCGCAGCCTGCTGGTGGAGGTCAGTGCCTGTCAGATGCAACATGCTGTACACGACTAGGTTGACATAAATCAGCAGATGGGATTGTCATTTCAAACCGTCTCAAGTGGGGTGAAGTGATGGTGATTGTAAGGGGCATGTGACTGTCATGGTCCATAGGAAATATAATTTTGGAGCATTAAAGTGACTGTATAATCTTTTGGTGGTGAACTAATAATTCATTAAATTTAAAACCAACTATTGATTTCAATAATATGCCCAAATATATCGAATCAACGTAAACAATTTTTTTTTATCGTATTAGGTCTAGTAATCACTAATTATATTACATGGCTGGGAGCCTCAACTTACAAGAGGCTAACCTATGGGAAGAGATTTGTCAAAAAAATATTCACACAAATATATGTGTGATTTTCACATGTGTTTTTGAGATCCACAAATACAACCGTGATTTTCACGTGTTTTTCAGATCTACAAATATACCCGCAATTTTCACGTCTTTTTTAATCTTGTGTGTGCATTTTCCATGACTTTTGCTTGCAAGTTGTCAAAAATGCGTTTGTGGATTGTTGCGCTCGCGCATTTTTTTTTTTTTAGACAAACCTCACGCTGTTTCGAGATATTCACACACACAAGCTCTCACATGTGTTTAAGGCCCTTTACTCCGCCGTCCACGGGGAGGCAATGTTACTGTCTCCATTGAACGGGAATGTTCTCGTTCAAAATTGGATAATGAAAAACAGAAATTGAGTCTTTATCTGATCTTTTATTATGTGTTTATTTTGTACAAGTCGGGAAGCAAAATGTGACTTTAGTTTGTTTCTCTTGAACTTGTTTTGTTGCCACTAGAAAGACTCTTCTTTTGCTGATTTTTTCTTCTTCTACGCCACTAAAGCAGCAGCGGCTAAAGAAGAAGAATGTCTTTTGAGTTAAGCTAAAACGAGCTTGAGGGAAACAATTTAAGATTACAATTTGTTTAACGACTTTTGTAAAATTAACACATAATAGAGGATCAGATAACGACTCGATTTCTGTTTTTCAATGTCCAATTTTAAACAAGAAACGTCTCGTTCCCGTTCAATGGAGACAGTAAAAAGTAAAAAGTCATGGAAAATGCATACAATATTAAAAAAGAAGAAAATCACGGATATATTTGTGGATCTGAAAAACACGTGAAAATTACAAATATGTTTGTGGATTTGAAAAACACGTGAAAATCGCGCAAATATCTGTGGATCTGAAAAAATTTGAAAATCACAGATGTATTTGTGGATCTCAAAAACACGTGTGAAAATCACAAATGTATTTGTGTGATTATTTTTTAATAAATCTCTCCTCATAGCTAAAATGTTTCGCTGATCTTGGATGCCCAAAGGACAACTTCGTGGACATAGTTGGCCCTGGTGGTGCTTACAATCTAGTGTCAAACCCAATGGGTCAACCGCTGCTTACCTTCCACAGCTGCGGCTTGCAGGTAGTCATCGCTGACTCCCGTGATTCAGGCTCGAGTCGCTTGTCACCTTATGCTTTGCTCTTGTAAGCTTTTACTAGCATTTTTTTTAATAGCTTCTCCTGCTAGCTGCTCTTGTTAGCCACTCTAGCTTATGGCTCCGACTAACTCCCGCTAGCCGCTCTTGTTAGCTGCTCCGGCTAAATCTGGCTCGCTTGGTGTTTCACTGGGCTTCACAGCGGCTGCCAAGTCGCCGTCGCTCACAGAGATGCTCGTTTGCTCACGCAAATTAAGAATTGGTGTAGACTTGTGAAATGTGGTCAGTCTGAGCCACCATAGTGTGCATGCTTCGAAATGCACGTACTTTGGTTGCATTCTATAATATAGCGAGATCGAGTGGTCGTCACTTATTACACACTGTCACTTTAAAGTGAGCTTTTATGTCTCATGGTCCTAAATCCTCTTCGAAATTTGTTGTATCTACGTCATTGTGGTGCAAATAATTTTTTCCCAGGTCCATACTGTGTTCTCTTTTAAAAGCTCGGGAGAGCTCTCGAGAGCACGACGTGGGGGAGAGTGACTCTCCTGATCGCATGTTGTTTCTTTTGGATCGCTACAAGGCTTACTTCGCTTTCTTTATACTTGTTTCGCATTGCTCGGCAGTGAGCAAGTGGCCATTCTATGTCACTACGCAGAATGTGTTGCCACGTAAAGAACAATGGCGGTGTAGGCTACATACAAATAAAGTTTCTACAAAATGCATTAAACTGGAAATTAGTTTTGAAAAATGAATCGGATAGTCATGTCATGTCAACAACCAGATAAATCATATGGAGCAAAATTGTCATTACATTCGGGGTTCCTTTTAAAGGAAAACACTTTGGCCTTGTTTCCCCCCCTCCCTCTTTCTTCATGTCTCCTTTCTTTTTCCCATCTAAAAAACTTGGGGTGCTACTTAGCGTACCACCAGGCTTCCCGTTCCCATTGGTCATTGTTATATTTCCTGTTTCTTGGACAGGTTGTGACTGTGAAGAAAAATTCCTTGTGTGTTTTTACATACTTGCCCAATAAATCTAATTCTGATCCCTCGCAACACCCCTTTGCATTGGCCTTGGTAGTAGTCAGCTTTGAGGCTGTATAAACACAATGCATAATTGCATTAAACACGGAACTCGAAACAAGGTCGTAGAAGATTTATAAATCTTCTATAAACAATGAACCTTGTTAATAGGGCTGTCTCTGGTTTGTTGTGTAGTGTAGTTCATTCCAGTTGAAAATGTTGTGTTGGTTTCTCTTGTAGGCTGAAGGAACGCCTCAGTCAGTCAGTCACAACGCGCTCCTCTGTCCTGCAGGTATGTTTACATCTATAACTTGTTTGGAAAATCTTGCTAAACACAGTTTTGGAGTTCTTCGTTTTACTCACATGATCGTTTGATGGATTCATATTGTTTTGTTACTGTAATTTTTTCACAAAATACCAAAAAATAAGGTTTGTCATGATCAGGGTTATTATAGTTTTGGAATTTTCATTATAGTTAGTTTAGGTCTGTCTGTATTTGGTGCAAGCTCATTTCTAAAGTTTTTGATTAACTTTGATGAACTTTGGTAGTAATTGATATGTATTCAATCATTTCTTCACATTAAATAATCAGGAGAATCCTCACGTTAAAGAAGAACACACAATTCCCATTATAATAAACAAAGCCTTGAAGATTCAATTAAACTTGTTCAGATGCTTTTATCACAGTCGAGTTTCATCAGATATGAAGGCAATTTGCTCTTTGTATGCACAGTCACAACATGTAACGGCAAAGCACAAATGCAGGTTTTGCGAGTGGCAGTGGTTTCAATTTATTACAGAAAATCCCTTTTAATATGGTTTTATCAGATTATTTATCATCTTGTCCTTTTTTGGCTCCAGAAGAAATTTAAGATTTTATAATGAAACTTTACATCTTAAGCAAATCCTAGTTTGTGAAACTTTTAAAAATTCATTGTTATCTTTACCTTAGAAATTGAAATCAGTTTTACTCTGCGGCACCTAAAAAAAAAAAAAAAAATCACATTACAAATAAACAGATTAGAATAACCATGTGAATGTATTATTTTGAAAGTGAAAGTGTTCAATGGTGAGTTCTCATAGATTCTTTCAGGTCCTATGAGACTAAATTGTGGATATTTAATACCAAAGCCCAACCGGGCAGCATGTGTCAAAGGTAAATGATGACACACACTTTTTGCATACTTTTTGTTGCCAGAGGGACCAGTGGAAAAGAAAATCTCTCTTCTGATGCCAGAGATGTTTGTTGCTGGATCTGCCAGAGCCACTGTCTCTGTGCTTGGTAAAAAAATAAAAATAAAAAATAAATCTCTCAGACATCATTTTCAGAGAACTCCTCTTCATCGGACCTTCCCTAATGAGATCCTTTTCCTGAAGGTGACCTAATGGGCCGAGCCATGAAGAACCTGGACAAACTCCTGGCAATGCCATATGGCTGTGGCGAGCAGAACATGTTGCTCTTTGCTCCCAACATCTTCATTCTCAACTACCTGAAAAGCACAGGTCAACTGACTGATGAGATTCTGGACAGGGCCACGCGCTTCCTCGAGAGCGGTGAGTCGTCATTCGCAACATTGAAGAGGGGCTCACAGAAAAAGACTGTAACAAAATGGATCAACATATAAGACAGTAAAAAAAAAAAAGAGTCATCATCAAAACTGACAAAATGACAGCTTGTACCTGCGGAACTCCAATTTGCATAAACCCCACCCCTATTTCCCTATGAAAGGGCATCCGTTTGATGCATCTCAGCCAATGCGCGGAGGTATAAAATTGCAAGAGGTGGCCCTAAACTTTCTTCATTCGTTTTTTTATCTTATTTTCAAAAGGTTTGTATCATCTAGAAGCTTGCTCAACACAGAAACTGACAAAATATGATAATAATGTTAATCATTTTTCATTAATTCCAAAGTAAAACTAGAGCTGCAGGCATCAATGGGGTAGATGCCACGGAATTCCGACTTCCGGGTTTACACATCAGCGCCGTTTCCGGCCACTGCTGGCCGCGTTCCAACACTCGCAACCCCAACCCTGCGCCCCCTAACCGCGCGCTCCCGTTCATTGGCGGGAGGGCGTCTCGGCTATTTGAAATGCTTCGGACACTGAGACAGAAACTACACACTCGCGGTCTCGCACCCGTTGACGGGACCGCGCAACCGAGGGGCACAAAGGTGGAATCGTAAGTACTGGGACGCGGCCCACACGTCGCAAACCGGAAACAGAAACAAAGTTGATGGGTGAAAACTTGGAAGTCGGAAGTCCCGCCTCCTCTGTGGCCTATACTCCATAAAGGGCCCTTGCAGCCTGGGCCACTTTGGGGTACTTGCATGTTGGGGTACTGGCACATTGAATTTTTTGAAAATGGGAAAATAAACCTTTACATATGGATGTTTTTTGTTTTTCAGTGCAATAAAAAGTTTCGATTTTAGTTTTCATTCATTTAGATATGACGCACCCACAGATTCAATTCAAGTCAATTGAATAAAATCTGTGGGAGGAGTTCTTAATGTGATCTCTATAATAGGCCAAAATAGAGCAACATTTAAAAGTAAATCTAAAATGATGGACTTCCTGTTGGCAAGAGAATTATTTTGTAGGTTTTGGGCAGTTTCATACACCTCTAACTTTTTGTAGATCTAACAACCGGGGATGCTTTTTTGAAAATTTATAGGGGGCGTTAGTGAGCCAAATAAAAAATATTATTTTGCCTGGCCTGATGTGTGTGCAAGTTTCATGAGTTTTCATCCATGTTTCTTTCTTCTTCTTTTTTTGACAAACAATGCGTTGCCACGGCAACAGAGTTTCACGAAAAATCACTTAATTTGTGTTTCAACATAATGAAGGCCTACTCTTCTGAGCAAATAGGAGGTAGATCTGGTTTACTTGCTACGAAAATAAACCCCATTAAGGATTAAACCATGTAATTCCTTTAACCAGTAGGTGGCCTTACCACTATGATAAAAGAATACGTTTGTAGCAGGGTTAGAACGTTTTTTGAAATCCGTTAAAACAGTTCAGTTTAATCAGTGTAATAGTTTGATTGGGTCCGTCTTTCCGTTTGGTCCTTTCACATAAGTTAAAAAAAAAAAAAAAAAATTCTCACTTCCTGTTTATTTTACCAAGATACTTTTTTGTAGGTCTTGGTCTCCTTCATATGCCTCCAACTTTTTGTGAATCTTGGTAAAACATATGGCTGCTTCATTAAAAGTTTCTAGAGAGCGCTACTGAGCCTCTTTTTTTTTTTATGCGAGTGGCCCAATGGGTTTTTCCGATTGCACAGAATGAACTCGCACGATGTCCTTGTTGAGTGACAACTTTCAACATACAGGCAGTGGCGGATAAACTCAACGGGGTATCTGACGTGGGTATTTGTGCATGTGTGTGTTCCAGGATACCAAAGGGAGCTCACCTATAAACATGACGATGGCTCCTACAGCGCCTTCGGAAAGAGTGATGCGTCTGGCAACACCTGGTCAGTTGCAAAGCATTGGTGGAAATCAGTGATGGTGCTTTGTGGAAACTGAAAATGATTGCCATTGGGGGGGGGGGGTGAATGAAACGTCTCAGTTGTGGAAACAATTTTGAGTACTGTGGAGGTAAAAAGTGCAAAACAATTGAAAACCCATTTACCATCCCAACATTTAAAAAAATCCATTCCACAGACAATCAGTCACCATCTTAAAATATTTTAAAGTCTTCATTGTTTCTCTTTGCCATCACTAGTACCTTTGTGGTGGTATCACTCAAAGAAAAAGAAGCACAGCTAAACAGCTGCGAGTTCACCCTTTCACTGAATTGATTGATTGCGAGACCTATGGATGCCTCATGTGAACTTGATTTCACCCCCGAGTTTTTGGGTGACTTACAAGTAGACATTACATTACAGTTGGGCTTATGTTGTGTGTATGAAGGTTTGTGGACACCTCGGCAGTTAAGTACAGTTACTGAATCACTCCGATTTTTTTTTTAGGAGTGTTTTAATTTAAAGTGCCAAGAGTTGCTGTTGTTACATTGCGGCTAGTGATGAATTCATCTGCCAGTATTTCACTTTTAATTTACTGTCACAAAAATATGTATAGTGAATTTGAGCCTGTCACTGATGTCGCATTAAAACCTTGATGATGATCTGAAAAGACCAAAAATACCAGAATAAATGACGTAACACACAATATAGTGCAGTTGCATCAGATGTTATGGAACATTTTAAAGTACTTAGTGCTTTGTTATACGGTGACTTTATATCACACTTAATTTGATACGAGACTAAAAATGGCAGCCAAGTCAGGAGTATACATCTTTCTGTTTTTGGCACCAGAATATATTGTAGCCATTTACATTATGAGGAAGCTGCCAGAAAATGTTAATATTTGCTTTTAATAGGCTTAAAGCACATCGCCTGGGGGGGTGGGTTGGGGGGCTAATTGAATAAACCAATGCTTTGGTTTTGCTGAAAGGATGCTGGGCAGTTTGGCACTTGGTGAGCACGTATGGGGGTGGCTGTTTGTGGAAACAAGGACTCAAGTGTCCAATCACATTAATATTTGCTACAAAAGATTAGACAAATCACCTTGAATGGGTTTTGTTCATGAAGTAGGCAATGTAGGACTGTAATGGACAAAACAAGTTTGACTGCACTCATCACATCATCACGTTTTACAAGGGTTTGGCAGAGTTTATATGAACAAATACTACAAATAATAATAGCTTAGATTTATATACCACCTTTCAAGGGATCCAAGGATGCTACAGTTTTAGACTTGGAGGCTAATTTGCGTGTACAAAAATGGATGTAGCCTTAATAAACCTAACATTAAGTATTTCTATTCATTTCTGGTAAGTATTTACTGCAATCCTGACACTATTGCAGTAGGGTCCTGGAGTGTCACATTGTCATATTTAATTGATTTAGTGAACATTTTAGTTTGCACCCAAAACGTTGCTGCCCCTCTGTCAGATTTAGCTGAACTCTCTTGTAGCCCAGAGGCTTCATATCACACACAAGATCGTTATGTAATTCCTCTATGGCTGGGTTCATTTTGGGGTTACCGCCACAGGCACTCTGTGCTTTGATTTGTTTTCAAAAGTGTGTGTGTGTGTGTGTCTCTCTCTCTCTAGGCTGACCTCTTTTGTGATGAAGTCATTTGACGGTGCAAGGCCTTACATCTTTTTAGATCCCAAGCACATTATAGATGCCAAGAAGTGGTTGTACTCAAAGCAGGGGCCTGATGGCTGCATCAAATCTGTGGGGAAACTCTTCCACAACGGCATGAAGGTGATGACACCAGTATGGTCGTTGACATGCTTAATTGTGCACATGATAATCTCAGAGTTGTCAGCCACAATGTAACCACTTGCACAATCCATTGTAGTATCTTGACTGTGAAAAAACATATAAATATGTCTTGTGTGGTTGTTTTCCCTCTGCTCCCTCCGTGCAAGACTCGGGTGGTGGGAGGCCCCATTGGGCCTCTCATATTCAATTGGGGAAGAGAGTCCCGCTTGTTGTGAGCCTGTCTTTGCACTGAACTGAAAATGCATTACTGCGTTAATCACACTGTGGAACCAATCGGTTGTTCATTACTAAGTGAAATGTATTAAGTAGAAAATATAGTTGATCAGAATACACTATTTATAGAATTTTCAGTAGAATAATCGAATGTTGAAAGATTCAACCGCTGCAGCCCTACATTCATTTTTGTCTCGCCGTTGGAGTCGCAGTTTTGCCAGTCAATGTTTCTTAATGAGGAGCAAATTACACATTTTGACACGCAAACTGCAACCAAAGCATAGAATGATATATGAATGCATGTTTTAATGTGCCATCAGGGAGGAGTGAGTGACGACGTGTCCCTGACAGCTTACATCGTTGCCGCCCTGTTAGAACTGGACTCCGACATTAATGTGAGTCAGACGTCTTTCCCATTTTGCAAACAGTAGACCGCCATCCTCATGTGTTGCTGTGCTTCACTGGATCTTCATTTTCAAATTCACCGACAAAGTTAAATTAACTGTACAAGCAATAATTATTTTTTGTGAGCTCCCCATGTGCAGAAAATGTTTGGAAGGAAGCCGTTTGGATTTTGGTGTCGTCACCCAAAAGGATCCCAATACATTTTGTGAGTTCACCTTGAGACTTTTGGATCCCTTCAATGTGTGCACCGGTTTTGTGACAGGATCCTGTGATCCAGAGCGCTCTGGGCTGTCTGAAGGAGGCAGCCGGCCAGAGGGACAACTTGTACACCACAGCGCTGATGTCCTACACCTTCACCCTGGCGAGGGACGAGGAAATGAGGAGCAAACTCATCACCTACTTGCACCAGCAGTCCAGTACAATTGGTACCTAGTAACTACTCACAGGAAACGATGTTTGCTTTGTTTTTGTTGAATGGAAACAGTTAAGAGTATGTGCAGTGCAGTCGTACTCCTTTTGAAATCTATCTCACAACCAGGGTTATTCTAGTTTTGGAATTTTTCATTTGAGTTAGTTTTTATTTCGTTTTGTTTTGTAAATGTAGTTTTAATTAGTTTTCGTAAAAAAAAAGAAGTATTATTTGTGTGCAATAGTTAATAAACACCATGGCAAAATAAAAAAAGTAACACAGTTCTAACCTAGCGTCGCATTTCGGCTGAGTTAAATGAAAAAGCAGGTGAGCCGAGCCATTGGAGCCAAAAGTCAAGCATGCAAAATTGTCGGCAAAGAACGACGTCATCTGAAGGTGCTTTTCTATTGGCTGCTGAAAGATGACCTCACTTCTGAGTGACACACTTTCAGACGTCCTTATTCCGGTGTGAAATTTTCACTCAGAAATAAACACTTCATAAACACTGGATGTATACACACAAAATCCTTCTCAATCAACACCTCTGGACTTCTGTTAATGTGTGGTGGTGATTTTGTCATCAAACCCGCCCAGCCTGTATTTTGCCATTTTGTTGTGTTTTGCCAGAAGTGGGATTTTTCTGGGCGGAAAGTCAATGTTTACACTTCCAGCCAATCACAGAGCGGGGGGCATGTCGCTGAAGGCAGGCACAATCTTGATGAGAAGAAAGGGTGGTTGAGCCATGGGAGGAGTCCGTTTTTAATTGTTTGTTTACAAACAGAAACGGTCAAAACTTAAGACCCCACCTTCAAAATCACATTAAAAATCACCCCGAATGCTCATGTATTACATTAATTACCAAAGACCAAAACATTTTTGCTCTAATTATAGTTAGTTTTAGTTAGTTTTGTAAACGTAAAAAGTAGTTTCAGTTAGTTTTCGTTTTTTAAAAGCATTATTTTTTTTATTTTTTTTCGTTAAAGCGAAAATGTTATTTATTTTTTTATTTTTGTTTTAGTTATTTTATTAGTTTTCCTTAACTAAAATAAACTTGCTCGCAACAATAAAGATGAAATTAGTTCTGACAGTATCAATCAAAGCTGAGTTTTATTAGTATAGCAATTTTGGTGCTCCATAGTCCGTAATGTAGCTTTATACTCTTTCATACTCATGTTTGCAAGTCATTTATGTGATACATTGCTAATGTTCTTGTGGCAGGGGGAGGCCGCCACTGGAACCGAGCGGGGGCCCCTGGGAATGGACTTGACTCTCTGGAGGTGGAGATCACCTCTTATGTGCTGCTGGCACTGCTCTCTGGGCCTGCCCTGCCAGATTTTGGGATGGACTATAGCTCTGGCATCGTGCGCTGGCTCACACAGCAGCAAAATCCTTACGGAGGCTTCTCTTCCACACAGGTAGGCAAAACTTTGAGCAGCAGTTTCTACCATCTGGGCAGACTTACTGACTGTGTTCTCCTCAGGACACTGTCGTGGCCCTCCAGGCACTCTCAAAATACGGTGCTGCCACCTATAGCGTCGGGGGCAGGACTACAGTGACTGTGACGTCACTAGGAGGTCTGAGCAAGGCGTTTATAGTGGACCAGAGCAATCGACTCCTGTACCAGGAGGAGAAGCTGAGCGATGCCCCCGGAGAATATATCCTTAAAGCGGAGGGACAGAGCTGTGTACTGGCACAGGTACCATGTGTTATGTTTATGACAAGGCTACCTTCCACATTCAAATAATAACCAGTTGCTTTGCAAGTATCCTTATCCCAGCAGGCAATTCATTGGGTTGTAGTTGAAGATTAAATTATATGACTATATTCTACCACGATTAACATGAACAAAATAATCACAATTATTGATGTTATCCAATATTAAAGGAAATGTCAAGATTTAAAAAAATCTGATACACAACAAAATCCGAAAAATATAGAAAATATCAATTCTGCGATCCTACCGATATGTTGGTCCTGCCCCCTTCTAGATCTCCATGCATTACAACATTCCCCCTCCTCCTGACTTTTCCGCCTTCAACATCTCCACTTCCACCATGTCAAAGTGCAACCAGAGCAAGCCGCAGCTCATCCTCTTCGTCCGTGCCAGGTAACTGTGTGTGTGCGTCTGCCTCTACAGATTAGTCATTGAACATTTTGTCTAATAAACAAGATTTGCCTACATACAGTAAAATGTCCTCTAAAGCATTTTGAGCACAGTATCTGAATTTTACTTATGCTGTCACATATGATACAGTATCATGCAATGCTTTAATGTAAGAAAATTACTTTTGGGTTTGATTAGACACAATTATTAGTGTTTATTGTTATTACAATTAATTGAATGGGTATCTCGGAAAATGAGACAAATTAATGGCAAAAAAAAAATAGAGGCTGTTCATCAGAAATATCTCAATCTCAAATATTGTCCATTTTCATTATTTTTATATAATTGAATTATCTGACAAAAGACTGGTAACTTCGAGAATTATCCAGATACTGCTTTTTGCTTGTCTAAGATGTAATTAGATGTTTAAGTATTTAGATGGACTGATCAATTTTGGACATGGCGTTGTTGTTTTTTGTAGAAATGTAAAGAAATAAAATAAATATTTGATAGATTTTATCAAATCAATATCTCTACCTTAATACAATTCTTACAGTTACATTCTTCTCATGGTGTCATTTCCAGCTAAATGATACCCATTCATCAAATAAACATTTAATTTAACTTGATTTTGTATGACTATTTTTGGACTTTAATCTATAGAATGGTAAGTCATTCTTCACAGCTTTCAGGAGTTGGAAAGCTTTCAAGTGTGCTTTTGATACGTGACCTTGTTTTGGGTTTCAAATGCTGCTGCTATCAGGCAAAATTCTAAATTGAAAAATGAGTTTTAATTTTTCCCTTCACTGCAAAAACACAGTGACAGTGACATGCACAGATAGACCCGCTAGTGGCCAGCCCCAGCCCCTGTGCCCCGTATGAGAAAAGTTCCTTTTGCCAGGAGGCTTTTTTTCTTTTTCTTCATACCAAAAACAAAAACCACCCTGTCTGTCATTAATTCACTCTAAAAGTGATGGGTAAGTTCTTGTGAGAATTGTGCTCGTCACTGTGCAGTGGTCACAATCTTTGGCCATTTAAACAGCCAGTGTGTAGGCTTTTTATATCCAATATAGCTTCCGTTCACCTCCTTTGTATAAAGATTTATTGACTGTGTTGTTTGTATTACCAGAAATCAAGTTAGATATTTCTACTACTGTTTTTCTTGATTGTGTACATTTTGGTGATGGGTGCCTTTTTTCTCTGCATGTGCCTAATCTTGAATATGTTTATTTAATTGCAAGAGGTGCAGAGAAACTGTTTTGTGTTTGCAGGTACCAGGGCAGGAGAGAGGAGACGAACATGGTCATCATTAACATCAAACTCCTGTCTGGACATATTTTGGATAAAAGCTCTCTGGAGTCTGTGAGTTTTTTTTTCTTCTTCTACCCTCAAGTCAAGTCAAATTTATTTGTATAGCCCTTAATCACAAGAGTCACAAATATTTGTGTCACTTGTTATCGTTTGAACTACACTGATGGCAGTTTAATGTGATGCTCTAGTTAAAGAACGACATCTCAGTGAAGCGTGTGGATCTGGATGAAGGTTATATCAACATCTACTTGGATGGGGTATGAACTTTTTTTTCCATCTATAAAATGTACTGAATAGAAAGTAGAGTGGAACACCACGAATTGAAAGCTGGATTATTCATTTATTGTTGTATTAATTTAATTACGTGTACACTTTTAAGGCTCAAAATAAGCGGATTCGTATTACAATTTGCGAGTCAAAATTAGCATTTTGCCTCTCATAGACGCACACTGAAAATCAAATCTGCAAACGGGCATTTACAGTATGTGGCACAACACGCTAATGTTGCCTACGTTGCGGGAAGTTGGAGGCAAAGGATCGTAGGAACGTGTCGTCTGTGGAACGAGCTCATTCTGAGGCCAATGAAACGTTTTGAACGTAGTTAATTTTTGTCCAAGAGTGCCAGCTTTTCTCTTGTTAGACAATATTTCAATTATAAACTATGAACAAGTTCATTTTAAAATTAGTGAGCTGAACTTTGAAGTAGTTCGCATAGTAAAATGAACTTTCCCAACATTGAAGGTGGCAAAGATGTTCACAAACAGTTTACATATATTTAATTCCATAAAAGGTGTATACTGTTGTGCGTTTTATGTGACTGGTTGTAAATCTATTTCTTATGCCGCATAATCTGACCAATGTATTATTATTATACATTGATGTGGTGACCCGCCTCCCATCCACCACCCCCACTCCTGTTAGCGAGACATTTTGGTCCCAGTGTGACAGTGCATGCTTCTTACCATTTTCACCCCTGACCTGTTTTCATGCCTGATAAAGAATACAGTATTTGTGTTATTTCTAGTCTGCTGGTCTAAATTCAAAAACACACAGCCACGAACCAGCTATGTCACTCAACTAAAATTGCACAATAGGCTCTTATGCTGCATTCCCACCAAAAGCGGGGGAGGCGTTTTGGGTGGCACGTTTGCATTGTAGTCAATGTACTTCGCGTGGATGGGCGCAAAAGTGGAGCAGGGGACGCGTTTGGAGCGCTGGAACACGGTGCGGCACAGCAAAATCCGCACATTCGTGGCGAAAATCCGCACACTTAGATATTTGCCAAAGTAAAAAAAAAAAAACTTTTTAAAAATGTTGCCACACGATAGCCAATCGTTTTTTGAGTACGGGCTACATCACATACAGCGTCCTGTCTGGTGAGCGCAACAACACGGCCAGCCGGGAACGAATGGTGAGCAAGGAAGTAGCATATTGAGTGCTCGTAAGTGTATTTACTTGCTCTTGAACTGTACCGAGGTAGCAGTAGTGCCTCCATGCCAAAGTTATTTGGCGTAACTGCCGGCCGCCGAATTGCCACTAAAAAAGCGGAAGTGCTAAATCACGTACCTCAAAAAAGGCACTGCTGGAGAAAATTGTTCCCCGACTGTATAGGCCCAGGAAAGAAGTGGAACGAGTCAGGGGTGCTCTCTTTTTGTTGACTCGCTAAAGTGCTCTATAGTAGTTGTTCACCAAGCGACACGGATGATGGCATCCGTTCCAAAAAACCCAAAGTAAGCGTTCCAGATCGCCTTCTCACTTTTGGTGTGCCAAGTTTAAACTGGAATTTATATTTGTGTTTGAAATGGCCCAAATGAAAACATTTGAGACAAAATACAGTTTGATGTTTTGCACAATGTGAGTTATTGCTGAACGATTAGTTGCATTTGCAATTAAATCACGGTTTGACAAAACACAATTACATAATCGTGCAAGGCTGCGATTTAAATGCCTAATGAAATGTAGCAGAAGGAGCGAAAAGGGGAGGTTTTGGAGTAATATTTACACAGGGAAAAGAGTAAAATAAAGAATTTGGAAAAAATAAGTCACCAATGGGTTGAGGAACGAACTTCAGTTTGGGAGACAGCAGATCTTCTCCCTGAGCCACGCAGCTCCTGTATATCGCTCATGTCAGCTGTTGATCTTCCTAATGGAGATAAGCAAACAGTTGGAGGGGCATAGCTCAGGTGGTAGTTTGGCAGTCTCCCAAGCTAAAGGTTGTGAGTTTGTTCCTCAACCGTTGAGTGACTTTAATTTATTTTTTCAATTCTTTATTATGCTCTCTTCCAAGTGTAAATATTACTCTAAAACAGAGTCTATTTGGTCCCACTCTAAATAGAGTCAAATTTACTCTCCAGAATTTACTGTGTGAATGGTTCTCATAATTGCCCTAAAAATACCGTTGATCAGAATACTCAATTATTCGATACAGAAATATTTAATAGTTGCGACCCTATATTCAACTGCCCTGTTATATTGTCATGTTTTTATTATTTAATAAAACATTTGCTTCAGGTCACTGGGATTAGCCCCCTCTCCAAAAAAAAGGTCAAATAAAAAAAGTTATTTTGTGCCTTGACACTTTACAAGAAGGGCACTTGGGGGGAATTTCAGCTAAACTCAATTTGACCTCATGGGAACTTATGAAATACACGTCCAACTGTTAGTGTTTCGTACTTTCTGCACAGCTTGTTGTTCTCAAGCAAGGAGCTATATGGCAAATTTCACAAGTTTTTGACCCATGACAATTTCCAATGATTTGCATTTCTATAACAACCTGCTGATGACACTCTGTGACACACTCTAAGCTCAGTGGTCACTTCCCTCTGACAATATCCTGGTTGAAGCCTGTTTGCAATGATGAGGTACTGCTGATCAATTTGTGTTTAAATATTTATTTTTAATTGAACCAGACTGAACCAGTATTGGTCCATGTATGAATCACATGAATTTTGCGGTTCATCCGCTTGTTAGAGAACAGCTGTTGTGCACAAAGTATTGAACAATGAACACTTGGACGTGCATTCAAAAGTAAAAAAAAGGTCAACTTAAGGTCACCTGTAAATCTGAATCCTGAAATTTTGGCAGATTTCTCTAGTTTATTTTAATTTATTTTTAATTATTATTAGTATTATTATTATAATAATTAGATTTTATTTTAATTTATTAAGTATAACAAGTGTTTAGAAGGATGGGGGAAATTGAGTGGTTGGAGAGGTAGATCCCCGCGCCAAATACATTTGGAATGTATCACTCGTGAAAAGTGAGGGAACACAGTCATTTAGTTAGTTTTATAAACGTAAATTGTAGTTTTAGTTTTTATACTCTTGTTTTTATTTAATTTCATTAACTTTATTTTTTTCAATTTTAGTTAGGTTTTTCATTTTTCTTAATATATTAACCTTGCAAGAAACATCTACATTTATTTAGGTTAACAGTGTTTATTGATCAAAATGAGGGATTTCACATGAAACATCAAGTTGTTAATCTGTGATAGTTTAATAAAGACATGTCTTTGAAAGTCTATGAAATATGACGTCTTACTTTAAAGACCTTTCTCTCTCCTCGAATGATATCCTCAATCAATGACTGAGGATCTTGCAAATAATCAGATGAGATTCACCCTCGAGTGAAGGCTACTATTTTATAAAATCTGTTCTTGTATATGCCAAGAAGAATTAACACAAACTGTGGCTGTCCTTCATTCTTATTTTTCAATTTGCTGTGCAGTGCGACAATGTCACACTATTCATGTCGGGGATCCAGCTATCGTCGTCCTAACAAGACACACCGCAATAGAAGCGCAAACCCCTTCAGTGGCATGTGCTTTGGTTTGTGTTTGCAGCTGAAGAAAGGTGAGAAGGTGGTATACAGCATGACACTGGAGCAGGACGTGCCTGTCAGGAACCTGAAAGCAGCTGTGGTCAAAGTGTATGACTACTATCAGACAAGTAAGATCCTCCTCGGTTACAATCGTGCCAATGTCGACAGTTTATAGGACATATTTTTATTACATTTTATTTTATCTCTGTGCTGCTTTACCCTGTTCTGCTGTAAAACTTGAACCTCCCCCTCACTATCACTTAACGATTCTCGTATTTTATTTGCAGGTGATGTTGCCGTGACAGAGTACACATCCCCTTGTGCAGAGAGTAAGTCACATAGATCTGCTTTATCATATAATTATAGTGGAGAGTGAATCACTGTTTGGGGTTGGACAAATTGGAGACGAAAATATTCCACTACAATGCATTTAGTTTAGATTAACATTTGGTCGTGTGGTTTAATTTTCATGTAGCTCTTTGCAACAACAAAAGGACAAAAAGTAGGGCTAGCCACAACAAAAAGTGTTTATAGTCAAATAAAATGAGAAAAGCCTTCATTTTAAAATAAGCCATACGTAGTTAGCTTAGTTAGATAGAACTGTGGTTAACATATTTTTGCACTTCTGTCACAAGATTTTAAATAATGAAGTTGCAATGTGTGTGTGTTAGGGGGTGTAACGTTTTTGAGGTGATGGTGCGAGTTTGGTATAACAGAAAAGAGCGACAAAAAGTCCAAAAAAAGCTGAATTTTCGGTTTCTTTTTTTTAATTTTCAGCAGACAGTATAGTGCAGGTAACAGTTTGTCCTACATTGTGTCATTTTGAACTACCAAAGATAACTTGGCATAAAATGCAGATTACTGCTTAAAAGTATTCATTCTTTATTTTAAAAATGTTCCTTTAAAAAAAAAAGGGGGGAAGGGAAGTTTATGCAGCTCATTGTTTTCATCATTATCATTATTGTTACTGTGTATTTTTTTTTAATAAATTTTAGTCATCAGAAATATCTCTTTTGATATATGCTGTTATTTAATTACATTTAATTTCAATAAAATCAATACTCAAACATCAAATGGTAATATAAGTTAAAAGGGTATCATTAATTTAGGTAGTGATTATGCTACACATACATACTGGGTGATCATGTCTAATAGTAAATAATATGTTTGCTTTGCAGGTGACGTAATCAACAAGCTTTAAATGAACATTGAGGAAACTACTCGATTCCTTTCTGGGAGACGAGATGTTCATCAGACTTGTCGACGTGTGTCCTTGTCTTTGCTTTGTTTGAATTTGAAGGGAATCCCTGTGATTGCAAATTATGCTCTTTCCTTCTCTGTGTTCCTTTCTTTTAAAAATCTGAATTCACTTTTTAGTTATTGCTGCCTCACCTCAACACTGGAATTGTTTTTAACACTTAACTCACTGGAGCCAAGAAAATCAGACTGTGCTCTGTAATATTTTTAATATGATTGATTAATATTTTTAAACTCCGAGTGGAGGATGAATGATGCATACAAGGTACCAATAACGCTGTAAAAACACTATCTGTAGGGGGGGGGGGGGAAGAGTGCTGTGTGTTGGGGAGTACTAGTGCATTTAGAATGTTGCTGTGCCTTTTTTAAAGTAGCACTACAGTATCATGCAATTTGAAATTTGACAAATTTGACATTTGAAAAGTCATGAAATAAAATGGACAACAAAAGAAAATAATGCGTATAAGTTTTTTTTTTAAACAAACGCAGTACATATTGATAGTAATCCATTTTTATTACGATTTGATTTGTTTGGAATTGCCTATCTCGCATCTGTGATGTGTTTTGCGTTAGGCCTAGTGAGGCTGATGGCCTACCAGCTTTGTCGTGTCAAGTTAGCTAAAGGCTCGCAAGGCTATACAGGGTATAAAAAATGTGGGGGTGGGGTGTTTGTATTCACTCGATGGACGACATGATGACATTGCACAGCTGCACATTCCTGTTCATGAGTTTACTTTTATATTCTATATCTTTTTTTTTCTTTTCTTTTTTTTTTTTTATATAAAGAGCTCAGTATTGTTCATTCGGAAATGTCATCATCATTGCTCTTTATTTATTAAAAAAAATGTTTTGTGTGTGTGGGTGAGTATGTGTATGTGCGTGCGTGCGTGCGTGTATTTGTTAGCTCACCAAAAACCTATTCGAAAAAATCTCATACCGTTCACCTAAACCGAACACCGCCGTCAGGAGACCCGAGGGGACCAAAGAAAACCAAGGAAGGTGAAATCCAGCACCGACCAGACACCACCCACCGGGCCACCCACCAGAACTCCTCCCCAACCCAAGAAACATCCAGACCCCAACAAATCCAAAAAACATAAATTATATAATATATCTATTTTTAGACCAATATGTTGATTTGCGAGCTACCTGTATCTTAAAACACATTTGATCTTATAAGCACATGCCCTTATTTTCGTGCCGGGGCAAGTCTATTATACCCTGTTTGGGACTGTGTAGCTAACCCCGTTCTGGCGGACTCCGCTGGCTTATCTGGCAATTTGGTGACAGAAATTAGACTTCATTTTAGGCTCGCAAAAATGCGGTCTATCTTGTGACGCAGGTGGCGTTATGCGATTTTTGGATTTGATCGAGGAGCAACCAGATTTGGCGCTCCATGGACGTGTGTAGTGGATGTCAGGGCTGGCCCTAGGTGATTTGGTGCCCTAGGCGAAAGTGTAGATTGTGTTTTGATTTTGTTAACAATTGACGTGAAACTTTGAAAAATTTACAAAAATGAATACTATTTGGATGTTTATTTTTATAGACAATTCTGATTGACTGACATAAATGCCTCTACCCTGGGCCCGTTTTTCCTTCTCCTCCTTTCGCCGCTTTCTTAATGCAGTACCTGAGGGTTTGGGCATTTTCATTGTAAAGGTTTTTGATGTATAGACAAAAACATAAGCGAGCCATCCATCTATCAATAGCGGTAACACTCTGAGAGTATGCGCGACCTCTACATTTCACTGTAAACAGCAGCAGCAGGTCAGATTCAGGGTGCCAGGTCATGAGCTCATATTTATTTGGACTAGAAGTCATAAAAAATAATTATTATATAAAATATATATGCGGTATAATATACCATATATAAATAATGTAAAATGAATAAAATATATATGCGCTATAACATTTTGTAGCATCCTTGGTTGAAATAAAGCTGGTCTCTCCAACTGATGGTTCACAACTTTTATTAAACCTTCCTTTGTGTGAACACACTGTAAGAGCTACAATACAAATAAACTCAAACGGTATGTTTTGTATATCCTTTTACCGCATTTAAGCCATATACTAGGGTGACCATATTCTCATTTCCAAAATGAAGAGGACACTTGAAATTGTGCTACCAGTCGCAGTTACACAGTGTACTTCACCTCCTAGTAGTCATGCAATGTCAACCGCACATTTTCCTGAATTTATAAAAACCCCGGACGCCCCAACAGGACGTAAGAAAATGGTCTGTCCTCCCAAAAGAGGGCACATTTTAGTCACCCTACTATAGTACTGTACTTTACTCCTGTAAATGAACTGCCTTAAATTATTACTTTTTATGGCCTTAACAATCTCTTGAGTACAATTTATATTGTAAATAAACATTTTAACTTTGCCTGTTGCCTTTATAAATACCTTAAAACAAAAATAAACTCTACAGGAATACAGATTCTGAGTCAATAAAACAGAATCTTGAGCAATAGCATAGCTAAATATGTACCAAGGAGCGTTAGCACACTCCAGTGGAGGAAAACGGTAACGTTTTACACAATGAACGTGAAATATAGCAACATTAGTTAAACAATGAAACACAATGAAATACGAACCTCATTCCCTTCTCAGCCAGGTGCCAAAGAATCGTTCACTGAATTAGTTGTAAACTTCAGTTTACTTTGATTTCCTGTGGCGCACACACATCTTCTCTGCACTTGGAAGACGATGCTACAGTATGTCGGTTACTTACGTTAGTTCCGACCGATTTATGAGACCTTTTCCTGTATCCTTCAAAATAAGAGTATCAACTATTTTATAATAGCACAATTAAACAATGCAATTCAGCAGTGCAAAAACAAAAATAATAGGGTCATTTACATATTTTATTTTAGAAAACCTAAGGTGGTGAAATATTTGTTATCTTTTTTTTTTCTTGGCCCTGCGATTTGGAGCCCCCTCCACTAGATGGCGCCCCAGGTGACCGCCTAGTTTGCCTATGCCCTGGGCTGGCCCTGGTGGATGTCATTGTCTTTCATTCAAAAATATGACAACAGTGTAGGACAATTCCCATGAATCATTGTAGAAATTTCTTGAACATCATCTTGATTATCATCTTGAAAATAATATATATAATATATAATAATAGCACCACTATATTATCTCCCAATCAGTCGACCTCTGGGCTGATGATGATGTCAAAAGAAATAATCCGAAATTTGAGCATTCTAGCTCAGCTTTGTGGGACATGCGCCGATTTGGAATCTGAACAAAAGCCTGTCTCATGCTCGTCTGATGTCAAACACGGATATTTTAAAATTGTACAGCAAAAACAGTTTTTGTGGGAGTGTTTATGGTAATTAATTACATAGAATATCTAAAGAAACAAATATAATTGTGCTTTCAATTTTTTCACCATACTGTACCTTTCTAAAAATAAAACAACACGTATCCCCTGCCATAAAGGTAGGTATCTAATAAGTAAGAATTGGTATTCTACACATGACATTCAACTGGCGTCCGGGTGAAGGGGGAAGGGCCGAGGGAACAATAAGCAGAATTAGCAGATCAAACAATACACACTGACATGTAAATCCAACCTGAGGATTTCAGGTTTCAGTCACTCATTCACTGAATGCTTCCCAAGCAACGGAAAGAATACGATTAGACACGTGAACAGGCTGTACGGTGAATATATACACTAGTCAGATTGAAGTTGAAAAAGCCCCTCTCATAGACGTGAGCATTCGGCCATAGCAAATGTGCAAAAAAAGACAAGGGGCTGGGTAGATGAGCACAGGTGGACACAAAAAACGAACAAGGCAGACATGGAAAACATGACAAAACAAATTTTATTCAAAAACCAACAGAAACCCAAATCATGAGAGTACCCCCATCTTAAGGGACCAAGCTGTCTCGTATTCCACTTTGGAATAATCAAAACAAAAATATCACACAAACAAATGCCTAAAAATGAGTTTCAAAGTAACAATCCAAAACTGGGGATAAATCTTACTACAAAAAAGAAACAAGATAGGGAGGTCTTCTTCCGGGAAGACTTGATTCACGAACAAGTACAGATCCAGCAAACACAAAAAATGAAACCAGGTAACTATAAGGCCCTGTTCACACGGAAGCAGTCCTTCCTTAAAATAATCTTGTACACACAGAAACGTTTCAAGACATGCGTGTGTCCAAAAGAAGACACTGAGGACGTTTAACAGCTGTATTGTATATGCCAAGTCTGGAGTGGCGCTGTAGCGCAGCCACGGGGGGTTAACGGAAAGCGTAGAAGAAGAATCAGTGAAGAAGACGAACCACCGATAGGCCAAGACTTTTGAAGCCGCGAGACCGCCATATTACTCCTCCCAAGAAACGTTTTTCCGCATAAGATCCTACATATTTACAGTATTGGGTTCTCAAACAGTGTTTAAAGAGTTCCCAGACATAAGAATGCCAAAGCTATGCAAAAAGTAACCAGAGCAAAGGATGGCTATTTTGAAAAATCTATAATATAAAACGCGTTTACCGTTATTTCACCTTTTTTTTTGTTCAGTACATGAACTCCATACCCACATCAGTTCATACATAGTTTTGATGCCTTCAGTGAGAAACTACCAGTCATGAGAATAAAGCAAATGCATTGAATAAGAAAGTGTATATATATATATATATATATTTATATATATGTAATTCAAGTAGGATATCAAACTATGACAATGCGTCGTCATCGAGCTGCTGCGACCACTACGTCATCGCTGGAGGAGTATCCCGCATATGCTGTCCACATTGGAACGTACCACTCTGGAGCCCAGTTCCAAAAGTGATCGGTTTCAAGGTCCGAAACGGCGGCGCCGTGTGGACAAACTGGCCAAACGGTAAGAAACTTGTGTGAATACATTGAAACGGGCTTTCGTGTGAATGGGGCAACTACAAGCAAACTTAGACAAGAAACACCTGGACAGTGGCTGAGGGAGCTGGTACAAGGAAACGGTCGACTCGCACAGGTGGGCACAAAAACCTAATGAGATAGACATGGAAAACACATGACAAAATCTAATCTAAGCCCCCCACCTCTTTATAATAAACATCTTAGATAGCCTGCAAGTATATCACACCCTTCAGCTAGGTCTCATGTTTGTCTAAAAGGATGAAACGCCCACCCAAAAAAACACCGGATAACTTTTCAGTTGGAGTCAGTCGCACCTTATCTAGTATCGTGACTCGCTTTGCGTCTTTTACAACGTTGATGACGAGCGTGTTTGCGCTGATGGATAAAAAAGGACAAGCGCAGCACTTTTGGCCCTCTTTTTTCCAAGCAAAGCTGCTCTCATTGTATGTTGAGATTTGACTTGCTTCTTACGCTACTCGGCTACATCATTGCACTTTGTTTCATCAGCCACTGCAGAAGTGCAGTAAGGAACCGGTGGGGAACTCAACAGCGCGTTTCTACCTCCAGGCACAAACACTCCACAAGCCAACTTCAAGAGTAGAGGTAGAGATGCACCACTTCATTTCGAGGAATAGTTTAATACACCGCTATTATCTGCTAATGACCTGTTTAGCATTCAAATAGCCTTGCTTTTGCATCTCATTTGATTGAGAGCAGAATTCTGCGTTTTGGTACGGGTGATTATTATACAGTTAACGGCTCTCACCACTTCTGGTTACTTATTGTTCAAGGTCAAGAGAAAAGGGCAAGCGATGCATCTCAATCAGCCTCCTCGGGGAGCGCCACCGCCACGCGCATTTTAACGACAGCGCCAGTCATCTCTATGCGCCTCCTCACTTGAAACAAGGTGTGCTTTAAGAGGCTTTAAGCGGAACCTTCAGACGACTTCAAAGGGAGGAAAGTGAACAAGTGTCCCAGAGCTCACGCCGGCAGATCAATTACAGCGCCGCGCACTGAAGGTCTGGATGGAGCATACATGTTCAGACATCATACTGTGGAGAAAAAAAATTGTCTGCCATGAACATGTCTGACATCAATATTTTAGCTTATGGTACATATTTGAAGGCCTTTTATGCCCTGTCCTTCACAAATGATGTGACGCACAAAACAAAGACTTCAACTGGAAAGCTACAATATACGCTGCATAATGTGGCTTGTTGCCTTTTTTTTATGTTGCAGTTGCTGTCTGACTTACAGTAAGTGCTTCTAGTGAGTATATTAATTCATTTTGAATCTGACCTTTATTTCTTCAGTTAGCACTAAGGCAACATAATCATCATATCGAGTTTATTATTATTTCATGTATGTTTGTTTTGGGAAAACATTGGAAAGGCCATATGCACCAATTGGCTACATTATGTCCTCTGGTACAATCATTTCCATAACTTTTATTTTCTTTTTTTATAAGCGTGAGACCCAATTAGAATATCGAGTACCTTCCTGGGAATCAAACTAAATAAAAATAAATGATGTACTGCCACAAAATAGACATACAGTAAATATTACTCATCAAAACAACAAACTTTACAATAAAGCTCTGTCAAGAAAATGTATATCTTATACATATAACAACAAAACAGTTTTTTGGGTTATGGTAAACACCAATTTAATTAAATAAACAGAGAATAAACAAATACTCTAATAATCTAATCTAATTCTGCTTTCACAACAACAAAAATAATAATGCTTAATTTTCAGAGTTTTGTGGTGGATATTAAATATTATTAGTAGTGTTCTCTTAAAGAAATAAAACCCCACATAATTACTATATTATCTTGTAGGTGACAAAAGTCAGCAAAAATAAATGTACTGATCATAAAAAAGGCAACAATATTCAATGGCAAAAAATCTTATTGAGAATTGAAATAATTGATTGCTTGTGGCTTCCTCAAAAGGTTTTTCAATAAATGTAATTTACCATTTTTGTACTTTAAAAAAAAGAAAATAATAATAATAATAATAATAATTCAATAGTTAATGTTAAGTTACTTTTTAAAATTATTTCAGGAACTTTTGTTTTAGTGTCTAACCAACCAACAATTTAGTCTATCTTTTTCAAACTGTTGATCCTATTCGCAGGAAGTTGACGTTTGGCAAGACAGCTAAAACAAATCCAGCAATAAATTTGAGGGGGAGAAAAAAGCTACTTGGACAGGATTTCTGGGAAAACATGATTCTTCACCTTGTGTGCTGTTATTGAATAGTTACATCTGAACAAGTACTCATTTTTTAAACTTCGATTCAACTGTATGAATAATTATGTAAACTAATCTGGTAATAAAAGACAACCAAACAAGACTGTGTAAATGGAATTAAGAAGCCATTTTGTTGGAGGAGTATTTCTATCCAGCTCTCATCCTGTCATGAATTACCCTCAATTTAAAAATATTAATACATGATGTGCTTGTAATATACTGTCTATTTTTCAGTAATGAGATTACTATTGACAATTTTTGGATGCTTGGCCTGAGATATATGAGTCATTTGTGATTCTGAATCATCTGGAGCGACTCAAATATATGTCAAGTTGAACTCTTCTTACCGACGTAGTACGAGAAGGTCCTTTTGAGGCGATCAAAGACAAACCAGCGTTTCTTCCACGACTTGATCTTGCCTCCCATCTTGATCAGGTAGCCCTTGCACATCTTCTCAGTGAGGATGATGTGGTAGCAGGTGTCCACGTTGTGGCCTGATGTCTCAATGTGTACACGAAGGTCAAACTCCTCCTTCCTAATTGGCAGGTAGCGCGTCATAGGACGGGCCTGGACGCATGCAGAACAAAAAGGAGTGAAAGAGGGGATTAATACATGACAGCAGCTCATTATTTGCTGATCTGTACTGCTTTTTAAAATTAACTCCAAGCCATTTTCACTGAAGAAAACCCCTTCGCTCCAGGCTGTTTTACTGGATTTTGACTGATTGTGCAAGGCCCACAGAATATTGTTTTCTATTGCTAAAAAAACATGGAACCTACCAAAAGAAAGATTAGAGTATCTTCTTTCATCAGGAAAAAATGCATATTTTTATCTGTTTCCGTTTTGTAGCAATTAGCATTAGAATCTAGCTAAGTTTCATTATTATTCACAAATCTGTTTAAAACAGTGGGGGAAATAGCTTTTTTTCAACATGGCCCTGGTTGATCTCTTATACTCTGCTGCCACCTGCTGGCCGTTTTTATAATAACTACCATTGCTTCAAGCATTCTCTTCAGTTCTGAGGCTGCATCAAAGTCTTCTGTATGCTCCAGCATAAGAACAAACAAACCAAAAAAAAAAACCCCACATAAACACGTCTTTGGGAGCACGGTAATATTTTAAAAGGAACGTTCTATAGGTTTTTGGGAGCAAATGAGTTAAATAACATATTGTCATGTTTATATGACATCTCAGAAACATTTCATAAAGCCTGCCACAAACAATTTCTCATGCAGCTTTTTAAGTTGCAAGAACATGTTCATGATATTCATCACAGATAAAAAACAGTCAACTGATAAGAATGATGATGACAAATACTCATTGGCTCTTGAGATCATTCAATACAGCCTCGTTTGATGGATCTAATGCTGTTTGAGGCAGTTCTTAATAACTGCTCGATAGAAGAGTAAGTTAAGAAGAGTCTTCAGGAATTTTGAATTTGGTTTTGCAATTCCAGTCGATGATATGCAAAAATCCACATAAAATTGATGGCCGTTGAATTCAATGGGAAAATAATTACAACACATAAATAAATAAATATGTACATGTATGCAGAGGTGGACTGTATCATTCTGGATTTTATTTAGGGATGATCTTATCTTAAAACTGTAATAAACGCACACTAATGTGGAAAACGGCATATGTATTTTTTTATGTGACCAAACATCAAGCAGCAGACTTCATTCCAGACACCTTCAAATGTGCATGTCTGTAAAATGCTATCAATTTGGACGAGAGGTCATTTCACGCCGCACATTTCCAATTATGTCTCCTTTGACTCACCTGAGAGAAGTTCTTGGCCCTCAACTTCACTTCCTTCTCCACCAGCTGCTGTCGGTGGAGAGTTTCATCCTGCAGTCTTTTCTCGGCTTCTTCCCTCCTTTTCCGCTCTTCCTCCAACAAGTGATGGCGAGCGAAGCTCTCTTGTTCCTGAAAGAGAGCTCTTTCCTTCAATACTTCAAAAGAGTACACATAAATTTATGTCCCTGCTGTCCTTGTGCTCTTAAAAACACTTCAGAAACGTATTTATTTAGGCATTTAACACTTATTAGCACCCACATAAGGTACAATGACAAAATGAATTGATAAAAAGGCCAATAAAAAATAAATGAAAGGACTTGATTGCAGTATTGAAGCATTCTCCCTTATTGATCGCATCACTACAAAAAGTCATCAATCAGCAAAATCTGATTCCAAACAGTCATGATCTCATAACGGCCCTGGTGTCATGACACTTACCCGAAACTCAATAAGTCTGGCTTTCTCCATCTGTGCCTCCTTCAGCATTTTCTCCATCTCTTCAATCTTCAACGAGTCCGTTCCTCCAACACTTGAGGTGGAAACAAAAACACCGCATCTGCATTCAAACTGATTCTGAGATATTTATGATTTCACACATGATATTTCCCTTTTACATCAGAGTAAAGGTGAGCAATCAATTCTGTAGAGTCAATTTTACTCTAAAAATAGTCAATTTGGTCCTACTCTAAACAGAGTAAAATTTGCACGTGAAAGAGTGTGTTGGAGAGAATTTGCCTATCCAATGAAAAACCTATTAAAGATTGTAATTTTGCAAGGAGAAATTTTGACAAATGTATTATTATTATTTTTTTAAAGTTACACAAGGGTTGATTGAGGAATTAACTCCTCCGCCACTCCTACTGTTTCCTAATATCCAAAAGGAAACCAAAAACATAATTTTTGGTCTCAGAGGTACAAAGATTAACACACAGTAGGAGTGGCATAGCGCAGGTGGTAGAGTGGTCTCCCAAGCAGAAGGTTATGAGTTCGTTCCTCAACCCTTGTGTAACATGTTTTTTTTTAAATAAACTTGTAAAATTTTGTCAAAATCTATCCTTGCAAAATGTACTTAAAATGTGAGTGATTTTTTGTGATAGGCAAATTCTCTTGCACACAAATAATAATTTGGCAAAATATACTTCCATCTTCCAAGTGTAAATTTTACTCTGTTTAGAGTAGGACTGAATAGGATCTGTTTAAAGTAAAATTTACTCTACAGACTGTGTGGCTGTGTCTGATTTTAATATGGTCATGTTGTACACGAGTAATTGTATCTTCACTAGGACAGAGTACAAGAGCACATACCATCGTGAAACATTGGACATCAATATCTGCAATGACTTGGAATGTGACTAACTGGATTAATGAATGCATATTTTTGTTCATAACGTGTATGAGACGACGATTAATGTGTCAAAAACTGGATTCAAATAAGGCGACGCCGACTGAGCGGAAACATGCAGGTTTGCTCTCTTTATCTCGTCCCTTGGTCTCCAATGTGCATTTTTAATTAGTGCATAAATGCCATTAAAGTGATCCAAAAATATTTTAGCAATACAGTTTTGTCTCTTGTGAGCTACAAGAAAGCCGTGAACAGTGAGTTCAGATGAGAGCATCCTGCAGTGAACACTTTAGTAACACGGCACACAACCTGCTCCTAACAGATGGTCCCCAAATTAAAATGTGAAGATGAAGTCTTTAAGTGGTGGGGAGCAGTCTGGGAAATGGTGCCTGTGGGTGCCTTTGAATGTGAGCCTGACTGAATTTGTCATGAAATGGCTAAATGGGATTATTCGGAATTCTTGGCCCCTCTCACGTTATTAATAAATCTGTTGCTACAGCACTGACCACCTACTGTATATTAATGGCAATAACGGTTCGCTATTCACAAATTCACGTAATTGCATTTTTATTTTTTATTTTACCTATGCTTAGTTACGGCTCGAAAATTCGCTTAGTTGCTGTTTTGCGCACAAACAGAAAAGTAGTACTAGTTCTACTGTGGTGCCATCAGTGTTTAGCTTCAGTCAAACAAACAGTGATTGTTATTATTATTATACATGAGTGAGTTTGTCATGGTTACTCGGACAAATGTCCTGGCGAGCAGGCAGAGTTGCTCCCCGTGGACACGCTGGTGTCTATACTGGGCTGCAAGCCGTGGAGCGCCTCCCACTGGCACTGAGCACACATCACATCATGTGAATTCCATCCGGTTTGATTACACATTTGATATCATGTTTGACCAATCTGTAGTCAAGACACACTATGGCACCTAACCTCAGAAGATCCTCAACATACATGATTTATTCCCAACCAAAGAAAGACAGGCAAAAGAGAAGGTTTAAAAAAAAAAAAAAATCATCTTTGGGAGGCATGGAAGAGAATGAAGGTCAGAGGCATCAATTAACACCCAGCAACAGTAACACCAAGGTAGTTTGGAGGTCACACTGTTTCAAAGGCTACCTGCTGATTTTCCCTCAATGGGTGGCTGAGTGGAGGTCTCAGCTACTGAAGTCTGCAGACAAACAGATATACAGTTGGAAAGAATCTGTGCATGTGTACTGTGAATAGAAAAAGTCTGCACATCCCTGTTTAAATACCAGGTTTGTGTGTGTGTGTGGGGGGGTCCCCCCGTGAGACCATGAAAAATAATTTCAAAACTTTTTTCTCCATTGATGTGACCTATGATCTGTACAACTCATTGACTTTTGTTGAAGTTGTCTTTGAGGGAAGTAACAATTAACAACAGAAAAAATGGTTGCACGAGGGATGTGGCTGTGTTCAGAATAAATACATTCGAACATTCGAAATAATGTTAAAAAGGAATTATCACACACCTGCCATCATTTAAAGTGCTTCTGATTAATGTGCTTCTCAATTATTTGCTGTATATTGTAACTATTTTTGAAGAAAATACTTTGCACTCCACCAACTCTCCGCTCTGACAATGAATAGTTTAATTTGCCTATCAAATTGCTCCAAGTACCTGCCTAACATTGTATTGTTATTAACATAAAAACAAAAACAAAAAAGACCTCGGTCATCAACTTACAACAAAGAATAACAATAAATAGAATTAGTCTGTATGTAGTCTTTCTCTGCCTTTCTTTTCATCCCTGTTAAATATGTTTAATTCTCTTCAGAGTTTGTTCACTGCACTTCATAGCGTCAAGATGTGTCACAGCGAAGAGCAGTTCAATGACAAATCTATTCCACCACTTGCCGACAAACAATACGAAGGAGAATGAGGAATATTTAAAACTGCAACTTCACAAGCAAGACTACCGCTAAAGAAAAAATAAGTAAAGCTGTACAACATATTTGAAAACCCTCGCCAAGCCATTTAGCAAACACAAATCAAGTAAACAATGGCAAGACGTCACGTCACAATCGACATCCCTTACATTTATTTCTACTGAGTTCAAGCCAAATTTGAATGTTAGTGCTTGCTGTGGTGACAAACTATTTGGTTTAAAATATCACATCATTTTTCTTTTTGATGTCATCGTAATTTAATGAGGTTTGTTCACATTGTCTTATTTACTTTCATAAAAGATGCTATTGAGCAAACATGATTTGGCATATTCTCCTGTGATTAACCTGGACATAACAGCCGTGGCTCAGGGTGTAGAGACGGTCGTTCAGTAACCAGAAGGTCGGCTGATCGATCCCCCTCTCCCCAAGTCATGTGTCGTGCCCTTGGGCAAGGCACTTCACACACATTGCCTCCAGTGCTACTCACACTGGTGTATGGAAGGTGCGAATGTTTGGTGGTGGTCGGAGGGGCCGTAGGCGCACACTGGCAGCCACGCTTCCGTCAGCCTGCCCGAGGGCAGCTGTGGCAACTTAAGTAGCTTACCGCCACCACAGTGTGAATGTGTGAGTGCATGAATAATGTATTTGTTTCATTGTAAAGTGTCTTTGAGTGTCTAGGATAGTGCTATATAAATCTGATGCATTATTATTATTATTATTCAAGTTAATATTACTATAGAGTATGGCAGTGCAATGTTACAAATGTATAAAACACTATAAAAAATAAATAAATAACATGTGTTCTTCTGAAACACTGTCTCTATCCATAAGTGGGAAAATGGGAAACAAGTCACAAGGGCTCAGTTTCCCATACAGGGATTAAGCCTAGTCTTTTAATGCCGGATTTACTGAAATAGCGTCTTTAGTTATTGATGACAATAGTGCGTGCAGGCGTGTGTGCGTGTGTGCATGTTTGTGTGTGCCTCATACCAGAAAACATATTTCATAGTGAATGATAAGTAAAAACAAGCCAACACTAAATTAAATCTTTCCTGAAGTTGTTGGAGGGACCTGTTTGTAGCATTTTTAGTTGAATTTTATTCAATTATGCACGCAGTTCAAGCCTTTCATTTTGTAAATTCTGCTGATGAATGATGACGTTTATCTTCAGTTGTGGGGCATTTTGAACTTATTTATTTCAAAAGCATCTTCTTCCTTTGCTTTTTGAAATATTTTCTTTTCCCTTTCGCTGTGCATAATAATCGGTTAAACTACTGCCCCCGAATACTGTAAATTCCAACGTATTGGCAAATTTGTGGTCATGTGATTGTGTCATTTCACTCACCATGGATAGATAGTTACATTACAGTGTGTGTGCATCAACCTGCGTCAGCCCTGAATATATTTGCTTTAATTTTATATCTACACAGTTGTATAAAATAATAATTAAATATTTAATATGAAAATTAATAATAAAAATACCCTCAAATTTTTCTGCTTTCACATATACTATACAGCATGCCCACTCTAAAAGGTCACCGCTCCATGGCAAGCCCTTTGAGCATTTATTCCATATCCTTGATATCAGACAGTAGTGTTTCTCACTAGTTCAGATTTTGTCAGCACTAGTTGGACAATTAGCCACACTGGCTATGCACTTTGTCATACTTTTTGTTTTCTTTAAGAGCTCAGTATTGTTCATTCGGTAATGTCATC
Source organism: Leptonotus elevatus (assembly GCF_054856555.1). Classification (NCBI taxonomy): domain Eukaryota; kingdom Metazoa; phylum Chordata; class Actinopteri; order Syngnathiformes; family Syngnathidae; genus Leptonotus; species Leptonotus elevatus. The sequence continues at coordinate 4,057,274 of NC_141245.1, forward strand.
ATCATTGCTCTCTTTTTGTTAATTGTATTATTATTTTGTATGTGTATGTGCGTGCGTCCGTGCGTGCGTGCGTGCGTGCGTGCGCGTGAGTGTGTGTGTATTCGTTAGTTCACCAAAAACCTATTTAAAAAATCCCATACCGTTCACCTAAACGGAACTCCGCCGTCAGGAGACCCGAGGAAGGACCAAAGAAAAGAACGGAAAGTGAAATCCAGCACCGACCAGACACCACCCACCGGGCCACCAACCAGAGTTCTTCACCAACCCCAGAAACATCTAAATTCCAACAAATCAGGGAGACCACAAGAGACCAAAGGAGAGACTGAGGAAAGGAAGGAAGGACAGACGAAGCAGAGTGAGATCCACAGACACCAGCCTCCACCGATTCAATGACCTGAGGAAGAAGCAGATTGTGTCTGAGTTTCGATAGATGCTGGTGTGGTGGATCTGGCATGCATGAAAATCTCCACCAAAGAGGGGAGCCGTCGACCCCTGCCAGGACAGAGCAAGCGCCCCCCACGACCCCCGGGCCCCGCCAGGGCCACCGGCCGGAGAGCAAACCCAGGAGCAGGAGCGCCCCCCACCCCAACACGGCCCGCGACCCCAAACCAACGCAGCAGGACGGGGCACTGCAGGCCTGCCAGGCACTCCACCGGTCCACAGCCCCCGCTGCCTCCACCCCCGCCATCCACCCCAACCCAGCCCCAGCCGCCCCCAGGCCCCCAGACACCCCCCACCCCCAGCAACCCCCCCCCCCCACAACAAAGCCGCCCCCCCCGACCCCACCCCGACCAACCAGCAGCCCCCCAGCCCCCCAGCCCCCGACCCCCAGTCCCCCGGGACCCCCCGCACCCAGGCATCGGCGCCGAAGAGGAGCCGGACCGCGGAGCGGAGAGGGCACCCGCGCCCACCCCACCCCCCGCCGCGCGGAGGGACGAAATACCGGGGGCAGAAGGGGAGATGGGGGCACCGGAGGACGGTCGGCATCCCCGAACCCCAGGCCCAGCGGGGAAAGGCCCCGTCGTCACTCCAGCGTTCTTAGTGAAAGCTAACCCCTGTTACTAAGTCCGCCAGCTCGCCGACTGGCGAACTCTACCCCTAAACCGTGAATGTGACCCCACCCAGTGTATATACAAGTGTGTGTGTGTGGTGCATTAAAATTGGGAGCAGGTGAACCGGAGCAGAGGGAAATAATATCACCAAAGTGTGTTATGTGCCCTATATGTCTATAAAAGTGTATTGTGCAAACCTAGTGCAGTGAGTTAAGAGGAGCGACCAGCGGGGCCCCCCTCAACTGGGCGGGGGCAGGAGGCGCACCCGCACACCAAACCGGGCATATGGCACCAGCCCGGCGGGGCGATAGGGCTCGCCCCCTGGGCACAACACTAGTCGCTCATTTTCAGCAACGTGCTAATTGCTCAAACGTGAATTCTTCTCACTAGTGACATGTGTCCTATGATTTCCTTGCACTAGTTAGGTTGTGAGAGCTGAAACACCCACTTGTTAACTAGTGAAAGACAAAACACTGACAAGTTAAATAGTGAACGGCTCTTGAAGTCTACATGTTGAACTAGTGACACGCAAATGTTTTACTAGTTAACTAGTGATGCCCCAAATATCCATTAGTTACACTAGTGAGACATTTTGACTGAACTAGTTCAACTAGTGAGGTCCAAAATGTTCACTAGTAGAACTCGTGGATGCTAACATGCTCACTAGTAAACTAGTTACGCCCAAAAAATTAATGAGGAGGTGGGGCCGACGTGCATCCAGGGTTCCTATTGGCTCTGCAGTTAAAATACACCAATCAAGATTCAGATTTTGTCATTATCCCACCCCCTTTAATTGCATGTTTTACACTAGTTGTCCTGAGGAATTGGAGCTCGTTCACAAGTTGAATGCCTATTACGGTTACATGTTAACAAGTGAATGCAGAAACCCAGACTAACACAACTACTTGCATCTATTTGTACCTTACAAGCTAACTAGTGAGGCTCAAAATGTTCACTAGTTAACTAGTAAATGCAGAGATATCCTCTAGTTACACAAGTTGGGCTCATTATGATACTAGTGAAACACGTGTTTTCCTACAAGTAAACTATCTGGGTACAGAGTGAGTATCTAGTAAACTAGTGACACAGATTTTCTTATCACTAGTTTACTAGTAGAAGGTATTTTGTCTCACGTGTCGGCCTCAAGACTGAACTTTTACACACTTTGACTGTGCAAGTTTCACACAATTGCTCACTAGCTGGCATGTGCACACAACTAGTTAACCAGTGAAAATAATTACATTTCACTATTTGACATGTTTGCCAGTTACAACACTTCGCAAGTTCACTAGTTGTGCGCACATGTCAACTAGTAAGATTTTTTTGTTAAACTAGTATGATGTAAATTACGCCTATTATACTAGAAACATTACCTAGTGCAACAAAATTCATTACATGTTAGATATTTGTTATACTAGTTGTGTACAGTTGCTTACCAGTGCTACATAAGGGTCCACTAGTTAAAAGACACGCCCAACATGTAGGAAAAAATGTCTAACGTGTTCTGTCAAATCTTGAACAAGTTCATTTGTTGGTCTGACTTGTGAAAGAAAATGCCTTTCACTAGTTAACTAGTTAAATAAACATCAGTGTCACTAGTTAACTAGTGACTCAGTCTGGATGTAACTACCTTGCAAGAGAGAAACCAAGTTATTCACTAGTTAACAAATGAGTGTAACTAGTGGACATTCTATGCCTTCCTAGTTAACTAGTAATTAATTTTGAACCTTACAAGTGAACCACTAAGGTTAGAAAAACGCAACTGGTGATACCAGTGGACATTCGGCCCTTACACGTCAACATGCAAAATGCAACAATAGACCATAGACATTTCTAATGCAACTCAAATGGCAACACGTTCACTAGTGGACTGCATACAAATGAAGCAGGCGGGACAAGAACTCTGATTGGTCGATATTCAAATTAGATGTCTTGAAGCTTTAACCCTTAAGTGCCTGGACCGCAATAACTCTAAAGAAAATAAACTGTATTTACAAAAAACAAACAACAAACAAAAAAACAACAACACATGCTTAATAAGCATTGTGGCTGTTTTCAGTTTGTTTGTTTTATTTTTAAATAACTGGATAACTACTTTTGCACTGTATAGATACAGTGCAATATACAGTGCATAGACAGAGAGTGACCAGTGGGCTAAAAAATGGACACGATAGTGGTGTCAGAAGAGACACGAACTAGTGATGTTGCAGTCATTTTTGGGCGTACTTGTTAATATGTAAGCCCAATATAAGCTTACTTGTTAACATGTAAGCTCGATGTAAGCTTACTTGTACACTCAATGTCAGCTTACTTGTTAACATGTACGCTCAGTGTAAGCTTACATGTTAACATGTACACTCAATGTAAGCTTACTTGTTAACATGTACACTCAATAAAAGCTTACATGTTAACATGTATGCTCAATGTAAGCGTACTTGTTATCTTTAAGGTCAATGTAATGTGTCTGCTAGCCTACTAGTAGGCACGCTGAGCTTGATATCACGGATATCAAGCTCGGTGTGCCGTGTTATCAAGCTCGGTGTGCATGTTGACATCCTTGTCTGCATGTTGACATGCTTGATATCCTTGATATAGTGGACACTTTAAAGAATAAATATACAAAGTGCTTGCCGGCAAGCACTTTGAACACTTACTCATCCAGACAAGTTCTTACTCCGCCTTTATTACCCAGGATGCACCAGACAAGATCTGCGTGACTTCGGACAGCCAATCAGCCAATCATGTTTGAACAGATTTAACAACAAATGACAATTCAAATCCTCAAGAGGGGCGAATTTATTTCAGAACTGTTGCACTGGATTCCTTTTTATTTAGTATAGCATATAAAGTGGTAAGTGACTGCACTGTATTGATTTTGAATAGATACAAGGGGCAGTAAATGACTGTGGAAGCTCAAATTCAGGCTTTACAGGGTTACATTTTTCCTGGGTTGAGCTCTGATCATAGAGCCAATAGGAGTTACCCACTTATGACATTGTCCGGCCTCCTGATTAGTATTTAGCGTAATTAGTGGCACTAGTGAGCTATTTGGTTTTCACTTGTTCTACTAGTGAACATTTGGGCATCATAGCTACCTAGCAAATTCAAAATACTGTAAAACTAGTTGACTAGTGAGCATGTTGGCATCTACTAGTTCTACTAGTGAACATTTTGGACCCAAAATGTCTCACTAGTGTAACTCGTGGAAATTTTGGGCATCACTAGTTAACTAGTCAGTGTTTTGTCATTCACTAGTTAACAAGTAGGTATTTCAGCTCTCACTAGTAAGCTAGTGGAGGAAATCAGAGGAAACTAGTTAACATGTTAGAATAATTCACGGTCAACTAGTAAACATGTTAGAGCTTTTGTGCCTTACTAGTTAACTAGTAAGACTTTGAACATTACTTGTTTGGTCCAGTGGACAACTAGTGCATAAAAAAGCAGACTCGCTGCAAGTTTGGCACTACATGCATGCTTGTATGTGTCACTAGTTAGACTTGTGTCAGCACTAGTTGGATTAAAGTGGCACAAGTTGCAGAAAATGGGTGACATGTCAGTGTTTTTGTACAAGTAGTACGACAAAGCGCATAACTAGTATGGCTGAATGTCCACCTAGTTCTGACGAAGGCTGGACTAGTTAGGAAACACTACTGTCTGATATCAAGGATATGGAATAAATGCTCAAAGGGCTTGCCATACCAGATGTGCACGTCGCCGCGTGGTCGCAACATGTACGCTATCTCGCCAAGACGGACTCGCCTTGCAACTCCTACCGGTATGAAAGACAAGCTTACTTTCACTCGCCGTGTCCGTGACGCTTATCAGCCTCTGTGTCGTCTGCGACATAAAATCCTTATGAAATGTAGTATAGTGGGCTGGTAATGCTGATAACAGCCTATTTTCAGTGACAAAACAAATTGAAAAGTGAAAGGAGTTCTATAGGATGGGGTGAACTTGGTGAAGCGGACTAATCACGGTAACACGGATTTACGGCATAACAAGACTTTCTTACTCCGCGGACTAGCCAATCAAATAACGCAAAAAGGAAATTTGCCAGTCATGGCAAAACAGCCACCTCAATTTACAGAACAGTACTTGTACTTGTAAAATCAGCAGACAGTTGGAGGGGATGACAAGCTCAGACCTCGGTTCCTACATTGAAGCCAAAATGTGATGTTTATTTGTATCATATTGAGGGACACAGGTAGCACTGTTAAGCTTTTAAAACAAAGTTGACAACAACAAAAAATTACTTTTCTACTTTATCAACACATATATTTACATTTGCAGAAGTATTTAATTCAAGGTAGAAGTTTGGAAATAAATAAATATGGTTACTTTTGTTAACTGATCAAATAAAAGCAAAGTTTTTTAAGTTATTGGTTTATGTAAAAAAATAAATAAACAATAATAATAATAATAATAATAAAATAATAATAATATAAAATCGGGAAAAAATCGTAAATCAAATTTTTTGTTTAAAAAATCTGAGATTTATTTTTAGGATCATTCGCCCAGCCCTACCTTGATGTAATACATGTGTTAGAGCAGCAGAATTTCTTGTGACCACACTGTACCGGTATCTCTTATTTTCAATTCCAACAGATTCACTTTAGGTGACGCTGAAGCTCTGCCTGATGAGTTGGTATCCCTTGTGCAAAATACACCTTTATTCAAGTCAATTAACTGGGACTCACTTGATGAGCTCCAAGGAATGATCTTTACCACCATTTAACTTCTACGGAGCGCACGATAGCAGACATGGAAAGACATCCTCCAGTGAGTAGCAAAAGACAGTCAGACACTGCATGGGGATTTGGATGCTCAAAGAAACAGTTTGTGCCTCTGGGCCAAGCAGGGCTCGCTCAAGTCAATCAACCAAAGCCGTTGTTTGATGACAAGCCTCTTCGGGAATCTATCAAAATTCCAAAGAACGGGGACAATCATAAGCCCACACTGGGGGTAAATTAACCGACGATGAGCACAATTTATTTGCTTTTTAAGTAGTGCATGGAATTAAAACATAAAGAATAGGAATATAGACATTCAAATAGTGCCCAACAAGGTCATTTAAAATAATATTTGTTGACTTACAGTAGCACTGAGGAACTTTTCAACCTTAATAAAAATATTTTCATAACTCGGCTGATGAAACATCGACTTAAAACTAGTTGAATGGTACCTTTGTCATGGCCTGAGGGGGTCTGTATAATTGTTACTGGCACTAAGCAACTTTGAGGAGGATGGTAGGAACACTGCCACACAAAAAACTACAAATGTGCTGACTGCTCTATGGCATACGTCACTTCCCCCTTTCCCCATTCGTTACAAAGACGGAAGTCAATTTGTGAGTTCATAAACAACGCAATGCTCTTGTTCTCATACGAAATGTGGTCTTCCTTCAGGCATAATAAGCTGCCCATGCCACACGCACTCATGCAACCCTATACCATCACAGATGCAGGCTTATAACCTGAGTGCTGATAACAACTTCGGTTGTCCTTGTCCTCTTTAGTCAGTGTGATATAGCGCCCCAGTTTTCTTCAAAGAACTTGGAACCGTGATTCGTCTGACCACAAAACAGGTTTCCACTTTGCCACACTCCATTTTAAATAACCCCTGACCCAGAGAAACGCCTGCGCTTCTTGGTCTGCTTTAGAAATGGCTTCTTCTTTGTACTGTCGAGTTTCATCTGGCAACGGCGGCTGGCACGGTGGATTGTGTTCACCCACAATGTTTTCTGGAAGTATTGCTGAGCCCTTTCTGTGATTTCCCTTACAGTAAGCATTCCTGTTTGTGGTGCAGTGCCGTTTATGGGCCCAAAGATCATGGGCATCCAGTATGATTTTTCAGACTTGACCCTTACACACAGAGATTGTTCCAGATTCTCTGAATCTTTGGATGATGTTATGCACTGTAGATTATGATTACTTCAACCTTTTTGCAATTTTTTGCTGCTTAACACCTTTCTGATATTTTTCCACTAGTTGCCAATGGACCTCATTAATGGTAACTGGTCTTCCAGCTGTTTTTTTTTTTTACAAGTGTAATTGACTTAGCCTCTAATTGCTACCTGTCCCAACTTTTTTGAGATTTGTTGGCACCATGAAATTTACAATCAACATATTTTTCCCTTAAAATTATCAATTTTCTCAGTTTAAACTTTTGACCTGTCATCTCTGTTTTCTTCTGAACAAAATATTGAAATTTGGCACTTCCACATAATTGCATTAAGTTTTTATTCACAATTTGTATAGTGTCCCAACTTTTTGGGAATTGGGTTTGTATTTCAGTATTTCAGCAGGAAACCCAAAGTCGATGCACATAATTTGCTTTGACGAGCCGCATAAAATTATGTCACCCCCCGACTTTAATTTGACAGCTGTACATTGGTGAAACGGTGTCATGTGACACAAGTCTCTTGAACGAACCAAAATAGATTGCAAGCATATGGGAAACTCCACAGTAGAGCGTTGGTATTTACCTAACTAATGGCTAAACTTCTTTTCCTTTCGAGTTTGTTTCAAGTTTTGAGCGGAAGGTCAATTTAATGAAATAAAAGTAGTGTTTTTCCTTAACAAAAATAATAGGAATAATGAAAAGAAAAATAAGTTTGGTGCATTACAGTTTTTTTACGATTGCATAAACACTAAAAATAAAATACATCCATAATTATCAACACCTTACACTGAAGGACCAAAACTTTGGACCAGATTTTCACCACTATAAACACAAAGTCGGCCTCACACTTTTTTTCAGAACAACACACACAATGAATTGCGAAACACTGAATACACTTTTATATATCAGACACAGCAGTCTGTCATAATGTCACTTACTTGCAATTCCAAAGCACTGACTGACAAATCACCACACGCATGTGCCAGTTGATTAAACGCATGTACATTAGCTGTTTCAACACATGATTGCTTTATTGTAAACAAACTGATCATGAACACTACAAAACTGCAGCAGCTAAGTTCACCTGCTTTCAACCAAAAAGGAAGTAGGAGGAAAAAAAGGGAGAGTGAGAATCTGCAGAAGATGAGCAGGAGATATAAGTTGAGGGGGACCTGAAATGGGAAGAGAACGTCCTCAAAGAAGAAGAGGACCAAATTTGTCAAATAAAATGTTAACTCTAAAATAACATTCGTGCGTGGGTTGTCTCTGGGGACTCCGGTTGCCTCCCACATTCCAAAGACATGCGTGGCGGGCAGGGTTGGGAGGGTTACTTTTAAAATGTAATCCATTACAGTTAGAAGTTACCTGCTAAAAAATGTAGTTAGTACCATAATATTAAAGTTATGTAACTGGATTACTTTTGGATTACTCCAATATTGAGTATGCTCATGAAGACAAAATAAAAATAAATATCACCACAAAATACAGTTTATTCTATACAATGTGCCCGCTATTTGCGTCTGATAGGAACCCGGGCAGCCTACAAATAGCAAAAATCCTTGAGTAATTAAAAAGCATGCAGGTGATTGATTGATTAATTGAAGGCCATATGCTGTCACTGAAAGCAACCACACCTCACAGTTTGATAGATAGATAGATAGATACATAGACAGACAGACAGACAGACAGACAGACAGACAGACAGACAGATAGATAGATAGATAGATAGATAGATAGATAGATAGATAGATAGATAGATAGATAGATAGATAGATAGATAGATAGATAGATAGATAGATAGATAGATAGATAGATAGATAGATAGATAGATAGATAGATAGATAGATAGATAGATAGATAGATAGATAGATAGATAGATAGATAGATAGATAGCCATCCAATGAGGATGAAAATGTGTGACATCAACTGCAAAATGAACTTTTATCTGTTTGCCCTGCGATTGACTGGCAATCAGTTCAGGGTGTACCCCGCCTACTGCCTGGAGCCAGCTGGGATAGGCTCCAGCGAAAATGGATGGATGGATAGTTGATAATGTCATCAACCATGGATTGATGCTAAAGGAGGCTAGACTTTCCAACAAGAAAATATGTATAAAAAAATAAAAAATCTAATAAGGATCTTGCCTATAGTGGTTGATGAAATACGCTAGTCAGACTAGGCCAGGGGTATAGGCAACCCTGGTCTGAGAGAGACGCAATTTTGCATGTTCTAGATGACTCCCGCCTCCAACACAGGTGATTCAAATGATCAACTCATCAGCAAGCTCTGGTGAAGCCTGATAAGGACCCTCACTTCTGTTGGAGGGAGACATCTAGAACACAGAGGACTGTGCGGCTGCCTACCCCTGAACTTGGTGATCCATTCATCCATCCATTAATTAATTAATTCATTCATTCATATTTTTATTTCGTTTTCTGGGCTTACAATGTTGGGACACATTTTGTTATGATTGTCTAACTTGACTGATTTTGTTTATATGAAGACAAATGAATCCTATTTTCAATAGTGTGTAGCATTGATCTTGTGTTTTATTCATTTACCGTGTTGTGCACTTCGCTTATGGTGACTGCTAAAAGTTTATTAAGTTAAACATCGTGTAGTGTGTAACTGGTTCAAAGTTAACAGAGTTCAACTTTATGACACGTGTGTACGTCATATGGTAACATAAAGTGTTTTATATACATGTGTTTAGAGTTTTGACAAGAGGGATTCATTTTGCACAGGACGTGAGATCTTCTGCATCTCGTGTGCATGGTTGTGCTAGTTGCGTGTACCGGTAGCATTTTTAAAATCCGAGCCCTGTTTTGGATTTCGTGCTTTAGCAATCATAAAAAAAAATGGAAAACTCCTTTAACAAGTACACTTTATCCAAAAAGTTACTTGAGTAAACATAATGGAGTAAATGTAGCTTGTTACTACCCACCCCTGACCCCACATTGGTAGAATAAAATCCTTGGGTTTTGTCTATTTATGTGTCCACAGACCACAGTGCACAAGCAGGGATATGTTGAGCTTTGGGTGGTGAATAGATTAGACAGCTGAGTGCCTGTGGTTCCCGATATTCCTTTGTGGTTACTTCTAAGGGATTTTAACGGATGTTTCAAGTTCTCCACTGTTAGTTTTATATTGTTAGATAATAGATAGTATTGTTTTCCAAGCATTTAAGACTGTACTGCACCTAGTTCATAGGTCATTAGCCTAACAGATAGCATAATTAGAGCTGTTTTGATTTGCATCAGAATAACATGGTAATAAATTGTTAAAGTTTGCACTTATAGGTGTATTAATTTTGAATGAACTGGCCTTTAAAACAGCAACTTTGACTTTTGTTTCTGTTTGCATCGCACCCACATTCATTTCTCTCTCTCTCTCTCTCTCTCTCTCTCTCTCTCTCTCTCTCTCTCTCTCTCTCTCTCTCTCTCTCTCTCTCTCTCTCTCTCTCTTGCTCTCTCTCTCTCTCTCTCTCTCTAACACCCACTGGCAAGCAGTAGCTCCATCTACTGTATACCACGGGGCTCTCAGAAGGTGCTGAGGGAGCAGAGAGAACATTGTTTGAACTGCAGCAAAACACAGCTCCCATCAGCTTCCAGATCAAAGGAACTCCATTACCAACAACCGGCTGTAATGAGACCACCATGAGTTGAAAATGCTGGGACAGCTCGCTTGCCTCAAATTGCAACTTTGTTAAGAGAGACAGTGGTGGAAAGGCAACAGTAATCGAGTAATATGGGTTTCTCCAGATGTAAACTCATTGACTCTTCAGGCTTCTCTACGTAATCCTGCTTGAATTCTACACAAGGCCTCACATAATATCGCACGCAGCTTTCCAGTCAGCCTGAAGGAATCTCATGAATATCAGCCATGTTTACTGAAGGACATCTCAGATTAGTGACACCCTAGCAAACCCTTTCATATTTTTTCTGCAACAATGTTTCATATATACTTCCTCTGCTCTTGGGGGGATTAAAACCGAAAAGGGAAAAATGTACAATTTATAAAATCACATGAATTCACATCAGACTTTTTGACGCCAAAGAATGGCTAATTTTGACAAAAGAACTCATTAAACCCCTCAGTTATGTAGTGTCTCGGGTCACAAAGAGCCCCTTCCTTTTCTAACATCTTAACAGGGACAACAAGTGAAGTTTGCTTTAAGTGACTGGTTGATAAGGTTCATAATTAAGTTTAACTTTTGCTTTTAAATTAACTAAATGCTATTTGAAGCTGGAATAAACCTAGTTTGTTTTTCTTACGGGATCTTTTTATAAGATCATCCGTCAATCAAGATTTCCTTTGAGATGAGTTACTTGCTTTTTTGGGGGGGGTGATCAAAGGAAAGATAATTTCTAAAATTGGGAAAAAAATGAAAGTAAAATGAACTGATAGACTTCATTAACATCTTAACATCTGTTTGACTCTATCAACAAGATAGATGTCTTCAGACATTAAACAACAATGTCATTTTATATTTATTAAATCACAATTTATTGGCATTACACATCAACTTCAGCAACAGCAATTTCAACAACTTTTTTTAAAATATTTTTTTATTTTATTTTACTGTTACTCTTGCACTGTTATGGCCACTCTTCTCACACCTAAACAATCTCATCTACCTCCTTACAATTACTTCACATTGTTGTGGTATTGTTCAATTGTTTTTTAGTCGTACTGCAACAGCATGGTTATTTTTGTACCTCATTTAGATACAAGGACATGATGAACGCTAGAAATAGAAGTGTTTTTGAGTGGCGTTACAATCATCCATATTTTACAAGTAGGGCTACTACTAGCCTAAGTCACAAAAGGTTTTCTATATAGTGTCTTTTGTGTGAGTAGATGTATTCTTTAGGATCTGGTGACAAATGTTCGTATCCAAATTAATGATCTGCATTGTTATAAGTGTTGAACCTTTTCAAAAAACTAATTTTTTTTTCAAATAAAATTCCTTGAAAATTATCCTCTTATCAAACCCATATTGAAGTACATTGGCATGCCATCTCTGAGGTGAGCCCCCCCCCCCCTCCCGATATTAAAATATACATAGTTGTTATAAGCCAAAATAGTGCAATTAGTGAATATTTTCCTCATCATATTAAGGCTTCATATGTTGGAGAGACAGTAAGAAATTATACCGATGTAAAAGGCACAAAATGGCAACTAATCACTTAAAGTTGTAAAAGTTCCAGTCAGTACAAAGGCTGAAGATCTTTGTGATATTACATATTTTTTAGATGTTCTGCATGCAGATCAAATGAGAAGTATTAGATTAATACAAATATTTAATCAGCCTACAGATCTTCAAGTCCACCTTAAATGGATTAATCATTCATGATTTTATTTGCAATTCAAATTTATGTTAATTACTTTCCTACTCCAATAAAAAAAAATGCTAATTTAAACTGTATTTAACATTTGTTATTGTCTCTCTCAACCATCTCATGCAGTAAATGATAATATCACAAGAAAAATATGTGAAGTGTGTATCAACGGGATCAGACTTATTTGACATTCTTCCACACTCCCTGAGTGCCAGAGTAATTATCACCATGTCAGGGTCTAACATGCTCATTTGGCTTCGTCTTTAAACTAATTAATTTGAATTTAGTGTGTGTGTTTTTTCTGTGTGTGTTTTTTTTCTGTGTGTGTGTGTGTATGTGTGCGTGCGTGCGTGCGTGAGTGTGTGGGGGTGTGCGTGTATGTGTGTGTGTGTGTGTGTGTGTGTGTGCGTGCGTGCGTGTGTGTGTGTGTGTGTGTGTGTGTGTGGGGGTGTGTGTGTGTGTGTGTGTGTGTGTGTGTGTGTGTGTGTGTGTGTGTGTGTGTGTGTGTGTGTGTGTGTGTGTGTGTGTGTGTGTGAGCCTGCCTGCCGCTCTTCAGTTTTTCAGAATGAACGCTTTAATTCTTATGATGACTTGTTTTGACGGTCTCTCGGTGCCCAGTTCCCCATCACAAAGATGCGAGGAGAAAGTGACTCACTCTCCTCAGGGAACACTTATCAAAACAATACACCAGCCATCATTCAAACACAGCCTTGCACACATCTTATACGTCCCCATCCTCTTGTTTTTTTTTTTAATCCTCATTGTTGTTGCTCCCCTTTTAATCCAGCTGTAACTGGAGGGATTCAGTTCAATTCATTTCATTCAACAAACACAACGTTTCAGCAACAAACAATATTGTATGTTGAAACAAACTCTTGAATATTGGAGGCAAAATTGGTTCAAGTGCTGGCACCGCTGTGCACCCCTGCCTTTGTGTTGCCAATCCTTGTAAAAAGTTAATGTAAAGCAGGATTCACAAGGAGCAGCTGGTGATGAAATTATGGTGTAACTGATGCCAACGTGCCAGAGTAGAGGAGTGAGCGCATGGCCATCTGCGGCTTTGAAGGAGGCTTTTCCTTTCCCACGACGCACCACTGGAGAGGGCTCCTGTACACTTATACAGTACAACCCAGCAGACGGAGGGCAATATTGCACAAACAGTAGGCAATCGTTATGAAAATGAAAGAGAAAATAGAATTGAGAGAGAGAAAATGCTTTTTTTATTTTTTTTTAAGTGTTGACTTTGTTAAACAGGTCACTCTTAGATTAATCATGATTTTCTGGACATTTTTTAGGAAACGTTTTGTTGTAAAAAAAAGAATTTTTTTTTTTGCATATTTGAATTTTGCAAAAACATACAAAATGTGCAATATGTTGGTAAAAAACTGTGAACAATATTGAAAGAGTTTGAATGATATGAACTGATATTTACTTAATTATAGAGTATAGAATTAGGTGAAATGATATTGGTAATAAATGTGCAATATGTGATTGAAAAATGTATAATTTGGAAATGTTGGAAATCCTTATCAAGGTGAACATAGTGGACTGAAGATTTTGAACACAGAATAGGAACAAATTATTGAGTGTGTCCTTGAAAATGATTGGGGAATTTTTGGTTAAAAAATGTCAAATTATGTGGAATGTGGAAAAGTTGTGTGTGAGTGAAATATGTCAGATTGAATGTCAAGGTGAATTGAATGAGCTGAACATTTTGAATTTTGAATAGAAACTATACAAGCCCTAACGCATAGTGCTAACCCTAAGTAAGTTCTGCCTCGGAAATGAGTGAGGAATTTTGTTGGTGAAAAATGTGGAATTTTTGCTTTGTGGGAATTGGGGTAGTGTTGAAAATTGATCCCGAGGTGAATTGAATTAGCTGGACATTTAGAATTCCGAATGCCAGTGAATTGTTGAGCATCCGATTGGAAATGAATGGGGAATTTTAGGGTGAAAAACATGGAATTGTGGGAAAACTGTGAATATTCGAAATGAGAAAAATGTGGATGGAGTAACACATCAATAAAGTGTGAGAAATGAAATAGCAGATATAACAATAAAGTTGAAGGCCTGAGTCTTCACACAATTAAGCAATACATTTCTCAATGCTGGGCTTCATTATATAGCTTCATAAATAATGCGTTGAAGTTTATAGAACAGATGGGATGCAAATCTCTTGCGGGGATATTGCACATAGCACCCCGTTCCTTTTCTCCGAGACCCGGTATGATTACGAATTAATGCGAGACTAAAGAAGCGCATCATGCATAATAAAAAAAGTGCACTGTCGGCAAAAATAGCGAGACACACACTGTAAACAATTGGGGTGTAAGAGCTTGGAGGGGGAGGCCGCAAAAGCCAAGGCGTTAGGAATGCCAAAAACATGTTTTTGAGAGGGGTGAGCCAGTGTTGCCTATTACTATAGCAACAGGAAGACTAGGCTGCTTCAATCAGCTTTTGGTTTGCGGGGGAAGCTGAGGATAGGCAGAGAAACTGGAGCCAGGGAGCATGTAGAGCTATCCTGGTTTTACTAATGAGCGGAGTGAGACTTGTCTGGCCTCAGCCCTTCTGTCCGACATCAACATGTCCTTCCTGTCGCACTGGTCCCAATGCCCTTGAGCTGCCCGAGGGTCACAACATGCAGAGACAGGGCTGACAACAACCAGTTCTTTGGGGGGTGGGAGAGTAAGCATGCATTTCTATAAGCTTGGCTTCACTTCTTTATGTTTTTTTGTTTGCTTGTTTTTTCCTTGTGTGTGTATATGTGTGTAATTGGGTCAAGAAGTATTTGAACAATGACAGTTTTTTTTTATGTGTTAAGAATATTACCATGGGACATTTATTGCAGTAGGCTATACAATGTAGTCTGATACAAATAATTCTGCATAACCTACTGTATAATAAGTAAAAGGTTGGCTTTGATGTTCATATTTTCATATTCATACTATATTTCAACATGCTAATTCTTATTTATGGTGACGGATAAAAGCTCACATTAAAGTTCAGAACAAGTGAGTTGAACTGATTATTAATTAGCATTATATTCCCATATTCACATAAACATGTTTTGATTGTTTTGTTGTTTGATGTTTTGATTTATTGCCATTCGTCCCTCGTGTTGAGGTTTCAGCGGGCTTCAGACAATTTTCAAATTCCAAATTGGGACATGGCACTCTTAAAAGGGAAGTCCATCCATCCATCCATCCATCCATCCATCCATCCATCCATCCAGCCAGCCAGCCATCCAGCCAGCCAGCCATCCATCCATCCATCCATTATCAGTATACCACTTATCTTTACGACATGCATGCTGGAGCCAATCCCAGCTATCTTTGGGCAGTCAACTAAAATAAGTTATTTTCAACTATATGTTGTATTTGCCCCAACTAGTCTAAACATGGCATCCTGAATCTGATTAATATTGCATAAATTGTGAATATGAGTTAACCAGCAAAGTCCAAACCGTTTTTATTCATCGCAGGGGCAGGCCATGAGCAACGGTGATGTCATTTTCAGTCAACAACAAATGATTTAGCTGCTTTCGCAATAACGTGCAATATTAATTAAGAACATTTTTGGCTTCACTTCCTCTTCAAAAACATCAGTTCCTGTGTCCAAACTGAAGACTCTTTTAGTCATATTTTAAGCACTGTGTAAGAGATGTAAGTGATATGGGTCCTGGGTGTGTCACTGACGGGTGATGTCATCAGGTGGCGCCTAAGTTCAAGCGTCCGCCATGAGTTCCCGCCAGTTGTGATACCGACTTGGGAGAAGGACGTTGTTGTGGAAGCTCCTTTTCATTTTTGTAACGTTAAGTGAGGTGTGGTTGGTTCCACGGTTCCTCTGTGCGGACGTTCTACTAGGCGAATATCTTTGATGAGAATAAACCACGAGCCTTTTTTGAAATCCTTCAACTTTGCCGTGGTTGTCCGTTCTTGTCTCATCTGTTCTATCGACCACACTGAGCTGAAACAATACAACTAGTCAGGTACAATTCACAAAACTCATCTGCTCCATTTTGCAAAACCTTAAACACATTCTCAGACACTAAACACATTTCCCCCCGTGATAAACTTGGATTTCAAAATTATAAACACTGGCAGCAAATTGTGAACACAACCCCAACACTGCTGTCGTTTTTAAACACAACAACTCAAAATTGAAGACCCAAGTGTCTATTGATATGAGAAGACCAACTGGGCAGGATAAAATCAATTTCGGCGTGCACAGGTGGCGCCTGCGCTTTGATCTTGGCAGAAACATACATAGAGACAGGTGAGCTTGTATGAGATGTGGTTGACAATGAGGAAGACGATAAGGGCGAGGCAGAGGAAGACCAAGCACAATCATCATGGATGAGATGTGTTCAACGATTTGACACCATGTCCTTGTTTGTGGGGCAACAATGACAGAAGCAGAACCATCTTAATTTTAAATTAAAATATCTTTGAGCATGTTTATGAATTTGGTAGACGCGCTACGCCTCCCTTGACGTTCCAGCACACCGAGCTCTGGTAATTTCGTAACTGAAAGTACACTCAATTTTAGACTCGGTAAAAGCAGGTCTAAATGGTAGCAAGGTGGTGTAACACTATTTTGGTGAATTTGGTGGAGGCGTACACATGGATGCACGATCAGGGGCAAGGCAGTCTCTAATTGCCCACATTACATTGCGCAGCCGACTAAATCATACGCAAGGGGAGATCTTGCAGTTAATCTGCATAATAAATGCACAATATACGAATGTCAATCTCATCTCTCGGAGCCCAGCGAGACAAACTGCTTCCGCAATGTCAAGCACAGCGTGCGCTCCTACTGACCTGATGTTAAAGGGATACTTTACTCATTGAGCCCTTTTCAACAGTAAGAAGATCATATTTTGTCTATAATTAATTTGATAAATTAATTATTTTTCATGAACAATTAATACCTTTAAAAACTAATTTTGACACTTTCTGTCGAGTGAAGATGACAGCCTGACAGGTAACAACCAATCATCGCTCAGAGCCGTGATTGGTCGTTACCTAATTCTTCAGTACCGTAATTTTCATTGCAATACTATCTATTTCTGCTGGCTGTATATGTTTGTAAGTGCATTTTCGTCTTTGTTGAGTTGAAACATGACCAAATGTGGGTGGAAGGACTGATCTTTGTCTCATTGTTGGCACGAACCTTCGAAATACAGTAATGCCTGCCTACACTGTAAAATCCAGCAGAAAGTGACTGAGTGAAGGCCTTTGGCGGGACACTGCACAAAGGCAAGATGTTGGAGACTGAATTTCGGTGACTCTGATTATGCAATAGTGCACTTTTTGGTTTGTTTGTTGTTGATTTGAACTATGTTTTGTTTTGTTTTGTAGCTGAATGTGAATCTCAGTCTGACTAGGATACTGTATTGCTTTGCTAAATGCATTGACAATAAACGATTTTCTGTTTAACTACATGCCCTGAATGCTGTGTTCTAAATTATTCAATGTAGTGCCTAATGAATGCTCTGTGTTAATTGTATTTTTACTTTCATGATGTATGTGATCTGAACACATTGTTTGATTTTTGTACACACTATAATTGATTTTAAGATGATAGTTTGAGTTGTGATATGTCAGGTGTTTTGTGAATTCAGTTAAAAGTTTTGGATTTGTGTTTAAAGTTTTCAGCAAATGGGTGAAGTTCTCAATAAATGTGTTTTAGCACTTGTGAAAAATGGTGAAAAACACTCATACAAATTGTCTACTATCATGAAGGACGAAGGCAATCCAAAAGTACAAACCCAATTCCAATAAAGTTGGGACATTGTGTTAAATAAAAACAGAATACAATGATTTGCATATCATGTTCAATCTATATTTAATTGAATACCTTACAAGGACAAGATATTTAATGTTCAAACTGATAAAACTCTATTGTTTTTTAGCAAATAATCATCAACTTGGAATTTTATGGCTGCACCACTTTCCAAAAACTGGCAAAGGTGGCGAAATGACTTCGAAAGTTGAGGAATGCTCATCAAATACATGTATGGGAGATCCCGTAGATCAACAGGCTAATTGGAAAAGGGTGGGTGCTTTCATTCTGTCGCAATGGAGCTTCCCTGAATTGATCAGATATTCACAAGCAAGGATGGGGCAAGGGTCATCTCTTTGTGAACAAGTGTGTGAGAAAATATTTGAACAGT
Organism: Leptonotus elevatus; assembly: GCF_054856555.1. Lineage (NCBI taxonomy): Eukaryota > Metazoa > Chordata > Actinopteri > Syngnathiformes > Syngnathidae > Leptonotus > Leptonotus elevatus. The sequence goes on from NC_141245.1 coordinate 4,075,744, forward strand.
TTCAGAACAATGTTCCTCAATTTACAATTGAAAGGAAGTCGGGGATTTCATCGATACAGTCCATAATGTCATCGAAAGGTCCAGATAATCTGGAGAAATCACTGCATGTAAACGGGAAGGCCGGAAATATTGCATGCCCACTTCTAAAATAATAGTTCCACCCATGGCTGGGAGGGAGTTACAATCATGTCTCCAAAACACCAGAAAGATTAACGAGGCTTGTCGCTAGCATCATTTTGAGAAACAGTTCCCAATGTGGTCTAAAGGATTTGTCAAGTCAATGTTTGTTAAGATTGATCATTTTATTATTATTATTATTATTGTTGTTATTATTATTATTATTATTATTATTATTATTATTATTATTATTATTATTATTATTATTATTATTATTATTATATACACACCAGAATTTTCTCACATGAGAATCAACTACATAAACTGCATTTAGGTAGTTTGTATTTATTTATGTGGATTTAGTAAAATTGTAGACAATTTGAAAATACATAGTACTATAAGAAGTATGTTGTGTCACCTAAAATGTGTACCGCTTACAATAAAGGTAATAAACTGCCAAATGCCATTTAATAGGAACAGTTAGAGTTATATCGAATTTGGCAGTAGCTTGAACTGGCCTACAGAGAGCTATGAGATGTTGAAAACTGTAACTGTTTGTTACAGGGTTTTTTTCCAGATGGCTTAAACACATGTATAAGTCTTACTTAGCTCTTCAAATCTTCAAAAAACAAAAACAAAACTTTTTTTTTTAAATCAAACAATTAACACAAGCCATCATGTGTATGTACACAATGTGCCAACTACACACTGATGGGAAGAATCCTAAACATATTTGGCTACTGCTTTCTCTGTGCACAAGGTAGGGCAGGCTATTACAGTTTGAGGTCATATTAGTTCTGAAAACACACACAGGGATTCAAAATTCAAGTATTTACTGTAATCATATCCACATAAACACAAAATAGTGTTTTTCCATGATTCACACAAAAAAACAACACAGTAACTTCACTGACAGAGAGAAAAAAACATGCAAACATGCAATGTCTTCAAGTTCACACCGACAGCTTACCTGTGGCTTATTTATTGTGATCAAACTGATTGCGAAGTCAGCTAATTATCTAAAACTGTCTTCACCTGTGACAGTGTGGCCAGGCAGTTGGCAGAATAGTGTAAGTGTGTATAGTTTTGCAAGGAGTGTGTTGGTCATTTGAAAACTGCGTGTAAAGCAGTGAGTTGTGTTCACACTTTTGCTTAGTGTGTGTTACAAAATTACAAACTAAAGAGCAGTGTTTGTGCTTTTGGTTTTGAGAACTTTTCGAGTGGTTTTGCAGTAGATATGATTAATTTTAGTAATTGTTCTACAAGAATCACTGTTAGGGTTTAAGCAAACAGAATTTTTTTTATGCATTACAAATGTTTCTGACATAATTATTAACTAAGTTGTAAACATTTCATAAACCTTTTACACGGGTACTCTTGTTATTAAGTGACAAACAAAATTTAATCCAAACGTACTTTTTCTAAATCCTGCTGTATTAATTATTTTATGCAATGATGTCTGAGCAATTCATTGCAAGAAGCGTATTGTTGAACCAAGAAAACCTCTAAAGAAAAGTAATCATAATAATGGAAATGTATTCAATTTGATTGAAATTATTTGAATAGTGTTTTTTTTTAATAAACGTAAATTAAATAGATTTTTGAAAATGTATGTAGAAAAACAGTCTGTAAGGTGCATCAGTCATTTTCTGAATTTAATATTTTGACATTTAAAGTGCATTTCAATTAGGGGGGTTTCCAACTATTGTTTGCTTAATAACTGTTCACTAAATACAAATAGACCTATAAAGATGAATAGACTTTTAATAAGCTACAGTTAAATAGCTGTTTAATTATATTTATCTGCTTGGATATTATTTTTACACCATTTCTGGTGCTGAGAAACACACTTCTCCCTGGTTGGTGCTTGTGTCAAATGATTAGCAATCAGTATAAGAATGATGGGAGGCAAACAGAAAAAGAAAAAAGAAAAAAAGTTCCCAGTATAAGCCAATGGTGAGTACACAGTGTTGAGTCCCTCTGCGCATCTGATGCAACAGGGCTGCAACTAAAGTTACACCTTCACGCTGCAACACTATGTCCCTCCGCCGAGGCGCACCGAAAACTAGTGCCGCTGTCTGAGCAACATGCATTGAACTTCTCTCACACTCTTAATTTAAAATTGTTTTAGAGTCCAACTTTTAACTCATCATTGAAGACAAACGATGACGTACATTGTAGATTTATTCATCTAAGGAAAACAGTTTGCTACTTTTCTTCTTTCTTTCTTTGTTAATGAATGGTGATGCTCTCCTGTGTGACCGTATTTTTTGGCGCTATTTATTAATGGTTGAGTAAATAATTATCTGAAATGCGTCGGGAAAAAAAAACCTAGATGCCAAAGAAAACAAGTCGGGGATGTGAGTGGAAGTCTCTTGGTAGCGGGAAAGTCCCGTCTAGTTGATGACGTAACAGGCGGCTGAACTCTAGAAAGTGCGGAGTGATATCATGAAATGTGATCCGGTCGGGGCGTCTGGAGTTGCAGAAGTAACCGATTTAAAAACTTTGTGTCTTCAAGTGTTCTTGCTGCTAATATCGCTTCATACTTCCTAAAAGGGAAGATATGGCTTTTTAAAGCGTGCCTTCGTCTCCGTCGTCGTTCTGAAGCTTCGTGTGCTTTGCTTTCGCAACGCACTTGACACCACACACAACTATGGGGTAAGTGTAACTACTTTGTGACTTTAGTGGGGAGCAGTGAGCATCAATGTCTACTTATTGCTCTACTGACTAAAATCTGTCACTTGACCGTCAAATTATTTATTTGGTATTGTTGTTATTCCAGAATGTCTTTTTAAAGTTACTTTTCCATTATTAAAATTGATCTCTGCTTAGGTAAGTGCCAGTTGATTTTATGCAACATTATATTAATAAACGTTGAAAGAAATTTTATAATATTTTAATTGTGTATAAAATGGAAGATTTTTTTTTTTTGTTGAGTTCATTTTTCTCCAGCTGTTATTGCTAATTAATTAGTTTGAATGACATGACAAGTGATAACTCTTATAAGTAGTTTTGTTCAAAACTTGTTATTTGTTAAATTGCATAGTTTAAAATTTAAAAACATTTATTCATATACATTTATTTTCTGGAATTCTACTTTTCGTGAGGTATGATTTAATTATTTGATCCATAGGGTCAAGTAAGTGTTTCAAATTCTTATTTTTTATTTTTCAGGTCTTCAGGTGTTTATGTGACCCTTTCATCCATCCATTGCACTATTTGTGCCATTTCACAATTTAATCGCAGCAGACGATACAATGGCGGCATCGATCCTTCGCAAGAAAATTCACCCCATTTCCACAGGCGGACTCCACGTTCTCCCTCTCCGACAGGCTAGCCCCAGCCAATCGCGGCCCTCGACGGGGGCGGAGCCAGTGGAAAGGCAGCGCTTAATTGGTGAGTTTTTCCAAGATGCTTTTTTATTTTTCCACATCTCGAGGTCGGAGCCGCAGTGCAGCACGGGACTAATGTCGTACAGTGAGTACAGCTAAGTGGATTTTTATCGAATGCAGACGATGCTGTTCAATCATTTTCAGATGATCGGTTAGTTGTTGGATTTTATTGGGAGTTTTTTTTTCTTCTTGATTTTAACATCATTGTTTATTTTTTCCTACATGATTTATTTCAACATTTTTTTCCCCCAGTATTTGAGTTTTTTCCCCCTTCAATATATATATATATATTTTTTTATTCTATGCAGAAAACATTTCATTGATTTTAATGTCTCTATTTCTAGGTGATGGTCACTCAGATTGGATGACGGAAAAAGTTGATTTGTCTTCATTCGTGTCAACCACCGAGTCGTCTCCCAGCTCATCCCTTCCACCCTCGCCATTAGAACAAGATGTCAAGGTGCCCTCAGACCTGGAGGTCATGACCTCTCTATTGCAGGAGGAGCTTGCTCAGCTGGAGGACTACTTCCGCTCCGAGTCCACAGCCACGGCCGGCAAGTTGGAGAAATCCTCGAAATGTGACAAAGGTGCCCAAGCTATGGGCTCGCAGTCTTATTACCAGTTACCTTATGGCTCGTATGGGACCGGCCAATCAGACAGCAGCCCTGTGGTTGTTACCTTGGCAACAGGGGAACTGGACCTGGCCAGCTTCTGCGGCAGTCCCATGGGCAGATCCAAAATCGCGCGACCCGCTCCGTACAACTACCACCACCGTTACCACCACAACAGCGGGCGAAGAATCATCAGCGAGGCTGTGAAAGTCGGGGAGGACGTGGGACTGGATACGTGGGGCTCCAGGGGAAGTTACTCAGGAAGCACAGAGTTCTCCGTCAACCACTACTCCACGTTGAAGACGGTGAGCAAGAACAGCCTGGCTGGCATCAAGAAGGTGAGAGAATGTGCTTTATCGTTGAAGGAAGAGGAGAGCTATTGTTTTTCCGAAGGAATGTTTTGCAGTGAAGAGATTGCGCGAAGTTTTTGCCTGGGTGGCTCCTACGACGGCCACCACAAGCGAGAGGGACAGCTGATGCACAACGTGAAGGTTAACGTAAGTTATGACAGCGCTGGACTGGAGGTCCTGCACTGCAGCAAAGATGGAGGACTGTCTGGAAGTATTCCCCAAGAGACGATGGCTGCCGACAGCTACTTCCACCAATCCATGGCCAACACGGAGCCGTACCATAGCTTTATCGGTGAACTCGACCAGCCGTCGCAAGTTGTAGAGCCCCAACACGGCCACTACCTCTATCCTGAATGCCTTGCGGACCAAAGTTATGAATGTCTGTCCAGAGGAGAGGGCGAGGGGACGCTGCTGGGCGGCCCCATCCACCGCCCGACCCAGAGGCTAAAGGACGAGCAGTGCTCCATCAAGTCAACGCTTGTGGTTGGTAGCGCTTCTTTGGATTTGAACACTGGGGAGAGAAAGCAGAAGAAGAGAGACCAGAACAAAACTGCTGCTCACAGGTATGTAAATAAATAAATCTTGCTTTTTTTACTGCTATCATAGTGGTGGAGTCCATTTTGGATGTTGAAGTTGGGCTATTGTATGTCAAATGTTGACATGGAATTAGCTTGGTGTTTAAAGGAAGTGGCCTCATTTTGTGTCAGTATGTCTTATAAATTAATGTAGAGTCTGCAGCTACTTCCCAAGAGACATCCCAAAAAGGTTCCACACTCATTTAATCTCATTAATCAAGATGCTAGGCAACCAAAAATAACGCCAAGACAAACATTTCCTCTGCAGGTACAGGCTGCGGAAAAGGGCAGAGTTGGACTCTCTGGAAGAGGAGCTTCATGGACTGGAAGGGCAGAACAGAGAACTTCGCGACAAAGCCGAGTCGGTGGAACGAGAGATTCAGTATGTGAAAGATTTACTCATCGAGGTCTACAAGGCACGCAGTCAGCGGCTCAAACAAGATGGCAGTGCCTAAAAAGAGACCACAATGCCCCCCCCCCCCCCTCCCCAACAAACCAAGAGCACAGACAGGTTTCAAGTCTTGTTAAAATGAACCGGTAGTTGCATGGTTTTGGTAGTGATTTTATATATAAAAAATATATTTACTTTAATAATTTTCCAAGAGGAGAGTGAAAAAAAAAAACATCGCTTCAATCAAGAAAAACAAAAAGGGTGATGAACTCTACAAAGCCTTAGTGATGTGGCTTCCCGAGGAGATGCTGAACTTGTCCGTAACCACTGTGACCCCAACTGAACTCACAAGCCTTTGTGACCACTTTGAGTTTTGCGCTTGCGGCTGGAAAAAAAAAGACCTTTGAATTAGTGATAGTGATTGAATTGTTTTTGCGACACACGCTGGTGGCATCGCCACGCAAAATTATATATACAGTATATATATACATATATATTTATTTTGTATTTTATTTTTACTTAATGTTCATTTACATTTGCGTTAAGATGAATAAAGGGATTGCTGAAAAAGTGTGTAAACATGCTCTACAATTTTTCATAATGGAAATGGTTAAGGGGATTTGTATTGCTCAATTTTTGTGTATTTACACTTCTTAACCCCACTGAGATAACCAATGCATGTTTGAGCTTTGGAAAAGCATGTGTGAGTGTTATTTGATGGCATTATTCTGTTTACTGCATGGCTTCCAGCTCTCCACCTTATTTGGTCAAGATTTTCTTCTCTTCGCCAGAGTGATTCATTCTCAGGTTTTGGTTTTGGGCTCAGACACGACGAATAATTCATCATCCCGACTAAATTCCTTATTTCTTTTCCCTTTTGGTTTCCGGCTGTATTTTGCGATAAAACAATCACAATAAATGTTGACTCACAATGAGTGCGACTTTGGAATTGCTGACCAATTTTATGTTTTTGACAATTCAGGTCCTTTTATTGATCGATGCCAATGTCAGGAAATTATGCATCAGGTGAATTACAGCCAAATAAAGCAGTCATGTATCATTCATCTCTGCCTCAGACCTCTTTTTTTTTGTTTTTACTTGTCCATATGTGTGTGAGTGTGAATGCTTGTTTGTCAATATGTGCTCTGTGGTTGGCTGGCGACCTGTTCAGTGTGTATCCTGCCTCTCGCCTAAAGTCACCTGGGATCGGCTCCAGCTCACCCGCAACCCTTGTGAGGATAAGCAGCACGGGACCAGGATGGAACAACGTGGGATGAAAAATCTCATAAAGAATCTATGCAAAAATGGAGCCTGAAAGGCTCCAAACTTGTCCCTTTTTGCAGTATGGCAAAAGCAACTGTCGCCCTTGCATTGTACAACAACATAACCTGTTTTTTTCTGCAGAGGTTGTCGACCTCATCTTCCAGCTGAGGGTGTGTGTGTGCGTGCGTGCGTGTGTGTGAGTGAAGTCTCTTGGTATCTCTCACAGCAGTTGAAGGGCTTTCAAGTGCATGAGGCAATATCACACAATACTTTCATGAAGTGGTGCGAGATGCAAGTTGAACCGTCAGAATGAAGCACTGGGCTGACAGCGAATGACGTCAAATTATGATTCACTCTCCTCTTTGTCTCATGCAGATGGAGTTTTTTTTTTTTAAAGGTGTCTACATATTGGACAAGTGGACATAAAAGAATGATCTGTGTCATTTACTCAATTTTAGAAAACATTTGAGATTGAATCATGATTGAAAATGAGTTTATTGGCACAAAATGAAACACTACATTTTGTTAAAAGGTATTTTAAAATGTTGTTCTAGTATTATGATTGTATAAAAAACAAAATTCGAGATGAGACTGAGCTACTACAATTGGGAATCTAATTTTGCTGAACTAAATATACTGTAAATGCAATTATATACATGTATTCATAGGATACTGTATGTTATGTACATACTCACACGTCTAATTAAATCCAAATACAATCGGCAACCCCCAAATATATCACACCAAAAAAAAACAGTTCTTACAAGGTAGACTTTTAATTTTAAAATGTGTCAATGAGTCACCAGTGTACAGATTGTGTAAAAGTGCGAGCATGCAACCAATGTAGCAACTACCACATTCAGAAAATTTGAATGTGGTAATGTTCTAATGACATCGCGAATATCACATGAATATGAAATTAATTGAATGAATTCTTCCAAGACCAAAAGTGGATCATCCGCCACCAGGTGTCCCTCTCAGCATAGAAACTGCATTCACCAGATAAATTATGAAAAGTACACATGCACAATGTAGCGCAAAGGTGGCCACATTAATTCTTCCATGGGCCACATACAGAAGAATTTCTTCATCTTTTATTTAACATGCTAAAACAGTCTATATGTGGTGTTCCAAATGGTTTTCTATATCTCACGTGAGACACAGCAAGAGGAGCTGGCTTAAAAAAAAAAAAAAAAAAAAGGATGGAGAAGCATGGCACTGGGATGTGATGCAAGAAATGAAAACAAGGGGGTTTATGTGGGTTGGGGAGGATTTACAGAGCACATCCAGTGGTGGTGGGGAGCAGAACAGTGGATGAGTATTGTTACAATGGCCTGCAGCGCTCTAAAGCTATGTTTGCACCAGTGAGAAGGGTTCCCGTATGGATGGGGGTGGCATCGGGATGCTGGCTGAATGGTTTGTTGATGCCGGTGGATTAAAGGAAACAAAGAAGTCTGGTTATGGCTGTAGATAAGAAATAAAGGACATACGTCACATTTCCATTGTGAACGGATGTCATCAAAAACATCTGTGAGTCTATGAACATCAATGTACGATTGTTACTTCAAAATATTCCTTATTTAAAGGTTCTCCACAGGCGGTCGAGACCACCTATTATGTCTTGAGTGCATCCGTGTCCTTCTTTTTTAGTTGTCCAAACAAATTTGTCCTTGTGTGTGTGTGTGTCCTCCCCTATGGCAGAAAGTATGGAAGTGACGTTTTATGCAAACTGTATGGGCTTTGCTACAGAGTTGCAGCTATACCTTCATTCTTCTGATGAAATGGGTGTTTGAATTTGGTGCGACGACTGTAATTTGGTGGCCTCGTTCTGCCTTTGCAAGTGAAAATAAAAATAATGCTTTAGTTCATCATTATGGTCTATCTTCAGACTCTGTATTATTTGCTTGATATATATATATATATATTTATATATGCGTACGACATTAAGGATATTTGTTCATGCCAAAACTATTGGGGTATATTTTCCCCATTTTAAATTATGCAAGTAATTAACTGATTAGAAAAAGAGAAGGATGAGCATGTGCAGTGGATAAAAAAATGTTGATTCACAACATTAGCTGTAAAAAAAAACCACACACATAACAGGTGCTCTTTAAATTTGGCGGGCTAAAAATGTTGCAAAAAAGACTTTTTAATTAAACAATTAACCATCAAAATTCTTAGATGGTTTAGAATTTAATCGTTTGACAGATCTAATATCTATCTATCTATGTATCTATGTATCTATGTATCTATCTATGTATCTATCTATCTATCTATGTATCTATCTATCTATCTATCTATCTATCTATCTATCTATCTATCTATCTATCTATCTATCTATCTATCTATCTATCTATCTATCTATCTATCTATCTATCTATCTATCTATCTATCTATCTATCTATCTATCGATCGAGAGAAAGAGATAGAGACAGAGAGAGAAACACCCACTGCTACACACACACTCGTTGACAAGAACCAGCCCACTGATACACATGCCATTACAAGTGAGGTGGCTCGAGGCAGCCATGGTGGAACGGTAGCATCCATAAGGCAGGAGTGATTGTTGAGTGGGCGAAAAGGGAAGCCAACTGCTCTATTGGTATTGAAATTAGAAAAGCCAAATGGCGTGGCTGTGGGACTTAAGTGCGCTAATTTTCATAACGAGTTAATTTGCAGCATAATCAATTCATCTAATTAACGCGTCAAACTGACAAAACAAATAAAAACTAACAAACTAATGTAAAGTAACTGAATTTAAGATTAAATAAAAAATAACTATAATGGAAAATCCCAAACTAGTATTACAGTCCTAATAATAGGATGTGAAGTGCACTGTAATTATTTTTTTTAAATATATATATATTTTCGGTGTTTTGACAAAAACATGACTGAGACAAGTCAAGACATCCCTGCATGCTTTTGTCAAAAATATCCCAAGGATCAAGAAATAAAGTATACTTTTCACACACCCTATTTCTTGTTTTGCTATAATCAGCCCATTTTAGGGTCCGACCCATAAACTGCTGGACCAATAGCGGCTTTTGCTACTGTGAGAGCCGGTGGCGCAGTCTTGAGTTTAGTGACAACAGAGTCTTCATGGCCTCTAGCCACCTCACTTGTAATGGCATGTGTATCAGTGGGCTGGTTCTTGCCGTGTGTGTGTAGCAGTGGGTGGCCCTCTCTCTCTCTCTCTTATGCTGGGTGTATAGGCCCTTTTGGCCCACGATGTTACTGTTCAAGCCAGTCAGTCATGGACAGTGTTGGGAATAGCGGCGTTTAAACTAACAGCATTAGGTAACTCAGTTTTTTTCCCCTAGAAACTGACTAATCTAAATAATTATTCTCCCCATAATTGAAACGCCATTATCGTTATTGTATGTGAAATGTGTTGCGTTACAATTCAATTACTGTAGTTTCAAGGCTCTCGTAAGTAATTAGTAATTAAAACATTTGTATGACATAAATATTCACAAAAATAAATGAAAACACCCTATTTAGCCTGGACTTAATTTGAATTCCTTGTATAATAATAATAAAAAAGATATTAATACTACTACTATTAATAATAATAATAATAATAATAATAACAATAATAATAATAATAATAATAATAATATCAGAGAGAGCTACTATGACAGAGATTCAAAAGATCTGCATGCTGGGATCTGCGCGAATCCTCAGAAAGGTGCTTAGTATATGAACAGAATAATTGACTTGAGTGACTGACACCTTAGGTGCATGGTTTGCACCCGGCTGATGCACAAAAGGAACACCAGCAAAGACTGTGATAAAAGAGATACAAATAATAATATTAAAAAATATATATTATTTGCTATAAAACTTTTTTTTTTTAAATAATGAAAATAGTTGCCTGGTAACGTTCCTAACACTCGTCATGGAGCTTAGAATCATCACTCCAACAGTCAGTCTCCAAAAAATAAACAATAATTTCTGAAAAACCCACAAAATAGTGATGTACATACCAAGATAAACACCGTAATGTGTACATTTTGGACCCAAATACAAATTTGCGATATAATGAATCCGCGATAAGTGAACCGCAAAGTAGCAAGGTACCACTGTACTTCTATTTCGACACGTAAAAAAAAACCCCTCATGAGAGCATAAAATCCTTTTTCGCAATATTATAGTGTTTTTTTTCCCTAAATTTATGTATTTCCATTACTAGTTTGCTTTTTTGCAATTTGCATTTTGCGCAAATCTGAAGATAATGGAAACACGCCTAATGGGATCATTTTGGTCAACACCCCAACCCTCATCTCCCTTTCATGACCCTAATTTTGGTGAGAGTGACGTCCCCAAGTTGAAAGCTTAAACAACTGAGCGAGAGCTGCCCGATTTGGGTCTGTGTACGTTTACATAGAAACTGTTTAAGAAAAAAACTGCTATGACAAAATGGGGATAAGGAACCGTTTTAACTTGTATGTGCAATTACAGCTTTATCTGTCGCCTGTTCCTCTTTCAACATTCACAAAGTTATGTGGTGATCATAATTCTCTTTATATTCAATGTCATTGTTGTGTTTGTTCTTGATGATACTGTATGCCAAGGTATCTGTCAAAAAGTAACTTTGTTTATAACCCCCCCAACCCCCAACTTTAACTTGGCAACCTCTCTTCGCTGGATCACACATTTAGTTGCGAGAACCCAAAAATAAATCTTAAATCCACTGCCTACACCAGTAGAGCAAGTCCAAAAAAACTTGTGTTAGAGTAACACTTCAGACATGAACTATGCAGTTTAACTTGATTGTAGTTTTTACTTAAGCATATTCATGTTTAGGAATAAAATAAAATGGCATCCACCACATGTCCGACGCACACCGAATCTGTCTGCCTGCGCTTCAGTCAAATCCACCAAAATCTTGTTGCAGCCCCTGCACCACTATTTAGACCTGGTTTTACAGTGTCTAAAATCTCATCTACTTTTTGTCACCAAATGACGAGATTTGCTGTGGGTGTGCCAAATTCACAAACATGCTATACTAGACTTACCCCGTCCACAAAAATGAAGATGCGCCTGTTTTTACGCCAAGCGCAGTCTACTTTCTGTTACCACATTGCCAGATGAGTGAGGAGTACGACAGCTGTGTTCAGGTTGGTTGTATATTTAGAAAATTTTGATGGTGGTAGTTCACTTTAAATGGTATATGAGAGAATGATTTCATGACTAAGAAAATTTGAAGTAATACATTTTTTAGTAAAATGTTAATAAGAACATCCATCCAATGCATATATTATTCAAAGAGGATGTAAATGCAAAAAAAATAATTACAAGAATCATGAGAATAAGCGGTTCGGAAAATGGTTCGATGTATGTCGTTCTGATTAATATTGTGTTTGTGGAATAAGAGTTAAAAGTATTATATCTGGGGGGATCCCTGAGCGGGATGCGCTGCTTACAGGGCTAGCATGCTAACCACTACACCATTTGCTCAGTTAGGGTCAACAGCGCAGTTTTACTTGTAGTTTACACAAGTGTCAGCCAGAATGGATTTTAAGACAGCCAATTGTCATTGCACTTTGGCATTGCCAATGTGAAGGATAATTGATTGCTTTGAATTCATTTGGACAGAATGTTTACTGATGAAGGCTACTTTTATCACTACCTTGCGAGCATGGAGGTCTCAGAAAGTAGGGTTGTGTCTAGTTCACATAGGGGTTGCGGGGGTGGGTCCGCACCTAATGACGTTATAAAGTCAGCATTCACTCGTTTTCTCAGGTTGGGAGGGGCTGGTGCTTGGAGAGTAGAATGACCTAGAATTTCCCATAGAAGGGCGAATGGAGAAAAACACCACTTCAGTGATGTAAGCTCCAAAAAGTTAATTTTTCACGTTACTGTCCCTTTAAAGAGATACTCAACACTAAATCAACTTTATTGTTGTTGTTGATAAACGGTATAAACGGGTGTCTACTAATACTCTCTACATGATCTGGTCATTATTTTGACATTTTAGTGCATGCCTGTTGAAAGCTTGAATTTCTGTTGAGTTGAATTTCTGTGTGGCGCCATCTTCAGGTTAAACACCGGGATAAATACAATTTGGCTGCTTGTCCTCTTATTGGACTTCGTCACTTGTACAGTATGACGTGGTCGCTCTGCCAACCACCGGCTCAGTCTCGTACATGCCTCCTTAGCGAGTTGGAGTTGTGCAAACATCTTTCTACCGATTTTCAGGTTAGTGATTTTGTTAGCATAGCAAACTTTATTTAGCATAGCTTGTCGTAGTATAGATATTATTTAGATTGTAGTTTTTAAACTGCTGCTGTCAATCACAGCCAGACCACACCAAGCCCTCTCCCCATTCACAAGCCCAACGGTCGTCCTGGCAACACCCCCTTTGAGCGCCGTTTTCAAATATTAGTAAGGGGTGGGGTGATTTGTGCTTTAAGCAGCAAAATCCACCTGTTTTTATCCAACTCAGGAGCGGCCATTTGTAACCTTGCCAGCAAGCTGAATTATTGTGGTATTTGTTCACGAATACTACGAGAATCCATCTGGTACTGCTCCCGCTGATTCGTTCGCAACCAAACATTTATAGGTCGGACCAATCAGGCGTTGTTTAGGGCGGGACATGAAGCTGTGATGAAACCAGGAAGCGCCGAATCCGGGGGAAATAAACTAACCTAACATGGATGAATGGATGCTGAAGTTAATTCTGTTGTTGCAGTATTACTCACAGTTTCCTTTTTGAAGAACAGCGAGAGGCGCTTCGTTGCATTTTTAGCTGGTAAAGACGTTTGTGCTTTTTGTTCTCCTACGACGACGACAATATTAAAATTCGTTGCCGTGATTGGTCAAAACAAAAGTTTGGTAGGCATGTACAAGTTTACGCATCGTCCAATCAGCTTGAAGTATTGTTCAGAATGTCCCACCTTTCCCGAGCAAATCACAGAGGAGCAGTCCCAGATTGATATTTGTGAAGAACTCCCTTGAGTGAATCCCAATTAGCAATATGGTTATTGCCAGGTTAGGCCATGTGACCACTTGCTGCCAACTGAAGATGACATCACAGTTGCTCAGGGCTCAGGCAATGTCCAATCACGGCTCAACTTCAGAAAACAGGTGAACCATGATTGGTCGTTGCCTCAGCTCTGAGCAACTGTGATGGCATTTTCAGTTGACGGTAATTAACAAAATGGCCGCCCCCTGAGATGGAAAAAATGGGTGGATCTTGCAGCTTAACTCATATTCCACAAACACAATATTAATCAGAATACTGTTTAGACTAGTGGGGCTGCATAGAACATATTGTAAATAATTGTTTTCATTGACTTCCCCTTTAATGCCAATCTAAAAAGTTAAAACAACAGTAACATTTGTTGAGGAGACAAGTGAAGCATGAGTAAATAAATTAGGTTTCTGTTCTTAATGACTATTTTTTTTTAAATATATATACAGTATATGTTATTATTAAAGATCCCCTAATATGAGCTTTGCAGCAATGACACCATACACCAACCATCTTCTGGATACCCTAATAGTGTATTAAAATAATTTTTGCCTTATTGTACAAATACAGGCTCCACAAGATGGTCTACTGTGAGCCCAGTTTCAAACGGTCGAATTTTCGTGGGCATGGCCAAGGCTCGCCTGATTCCAAGCGCTTCTGTTTACAAAATGGGTTGGGCGTGGCCAAGGCTCTCCTGTGCCACCTGCTTTAGTCTACACACTGTCTTTCATGTCTGCACCTGAATAAATATTGATAGTGTTGTGTCCCCAATAACGAGGCATTGCACACGTTTTAACTGCTTTGTATCTTCAACTGCAGGAACACACATTCACATACATCAGTGAGCGATCTCTAACTGTGTGGATGCCTGCGCGCATGCTCTCTCTGGCGTGCTGCTCAACTACGGCAAGTCCACTAGGTCAATCATGCATGTTAATCAATCTGATGTTAATACACCACAGATAGGTTACATGCTTTTCAGTTTAATAAAATAGATGCTCACCAAATGCCACCTTTATGTACAAATTCCATTACAACAGGCATAATTAATTACATTATTCTCTGTCTCGCCCGCCTCTGCAAATCCGGTTGCCGCTTCCCACACAGGCGTCCTTCCATGGAGCAGAAGCTACTCGGCAGCGAGGCAGGCCCCGGTCGGGCGGGGTAGACCTTTGCGGGAAAAAGTCAAGAGTGGAGGTCCACACTTGGCCGGCGGTGAGACTAACCAGTCCCCGCTCTCTTTCGCGAAGGTCCCCTGACGGTGGGCAGGGCCTGCCTCGCCGCCGAACGCCTTCCGCGAGCTGGGCCCGCCTGGATGCCGGACGGCTTCTGCAAGTCAGCGAGCAGAAACCAGCCATTCCCTGCTCTCTCATGAAGGTCCACTGCCGCCCGCAGTGCCAACCAGCTTCCGTGAGTATTATAATGAAGGTGGGGGAAGGGGTTCAAAATTGTGAGGGCGGAGATTGCCCTGAGCTAGTGACATATAAAACCGAAAAGGTGGGGTTAGTGACGTAGAAAACCGATCTGACTAAACAGCCCATTTGAGAGTTTCAGCTGTGTTGACACAAACTGTCATAGACAAGGAAGACATGGGTTGTTTTCCTCACATCTCTGGGGACTTAGTCAGGGTGGGGGAATGCATATTATAATCAAAAACCTCAAAACTATTGCAATTTTCATTTCAGGTCTCCTTTAGATAACATATTTTCTCATGTTATTTTTGTAGATTTTTCTCTGCCTGCGCACATGCTCTCTCTGGCGCGCTGCTTAACTACGGTAAGTCCACTAGGTCAATCATGCATGTTAATCATTCTGACGTTAATACACCACATCACCTCCCCCCTTAGCATAAAGGTAATTCTTCACAGTGTTTTAACAATACTCTAGTAGAAAAACATTAATTACAAAAAACACCATAGTTGTAACTGAATACACCATTATACTCAAACTCTTTCTACTAAATGAACTATATCAGCAACATTCAGTGTATCACTGAGGTTGTCTCCTTTCACGCCCTGATCATCTCACTGTTACAGTCTCCGAGTCCAGCGGCTCAGGTGGATCCAGCTCAAAAACTGGTTTCGCAGACAGTGCGGCCTCAGGTCCTTCCAAGTCACTCTCCTGCTCAGCTGACTGAGTTGCTTGCTCTTCCCCCAGGTCTGCAACAACCGGATGGTAGCGAGGTCTCAGCTGGTCTCCATGACGTCTGTACACTTGGTCAGTTGTTTCCCCTTGCACTTGATATAACACCGGACCAGTCTGTCGTGTCACCACTACTGGTATCCATTTTGGCTTCTCACCGGCAGTGTTTCTTAGATACACCGGGTAATTTACATCATTCTGTCTTTCTGCAGCTTGGCTGTCATGGCTCTCTTTCTGTTGATACTGTCTCCTCACAGTTTCAGAGATGCTTGGTTTTAAGAAGTCCAGCTGAGTGTGAATGTGTCTCTTCAGAAACAAATCTGCAGGTCACTCTCCAGTTGTACTATTGGGAGTTGTGCGATAGCGCAGCAGGAAGTGAGAAATCTTGTCTTCGACACTCAATTTTTCTCTTGCCAGCTTCTTCATGCCGTCTTTAAAGATGCCAACACATCTCTCGGCTAACCCATTAGTAGCTCGGTGTTTGGGTGCAGCAGTAGTGTGAAGGATTCCATTCCTTCTTATGAACCACTGAAATTCATCTGATGTGAAGGTTGTGGCATTATCTGTGACAATTTGCTCTGGTACTCCATATGATGCAAATAGTCTCTTCAGCCTCGTAATGGTTGCTGTGGATGTTATCTGTGACATTCCAAAAGCTTCCAACCGCTTTGTATAAGCGTTCACCACAATCATGAACATGTTACCCACGAACGGGCCTGCAAAATCAATGTGCAGTTTTTTCCATGCTTCTCCAGGGAACTCCCAAGGATGAAGTGGGACTTGACGTGGCATGGGTTGTTCCAACTGGCACGTCTCACACTGTTTACAGGCTCCTTCAATGTCCATGTCGATGTTTGGCCACCAGACATATTGTCTTGCAATAGTCTTCATTTTGACTATGCCGGGGTGTCCATTATGCATTTCTCTTAGCACTGCTTTCCTAATTTTCATGGGTACCACTACTCTTGCGCCCCATAGAACACACCCACAGACAGTTCCTCTCTCTTTTTGTAATATACTTTCAGTTCTTCTGGGATTACTTTTGGCCAACCTTCCATTATATATCTATGCAGCTTTGAAAATTCTGCGTCCTTTCGTGTTGCCTTGGAAATTTGTTTTGCACTCAGCGGCGCCTCCTCCAAATGCTCACACATAAGTGCTTTTAGACACGCCGTCACAGTTTCTGTTCCTGCGTCCTTTGTTGCAGGCAGTGGAACACAAGACAATCCATCCGCATTTCCGTGCTTGTCTGACTGACGGTAGGTTATGTGATAATCATACGCTGGCAGAATGATGGTCCACCTTTGGATGCGCGCTGCTGCCATTGTAGGAAGTCCTTTATGTTCTCCAAACAGTGCTACCAGAGGCTTGTGGTCCGTAATCAGTTCAAACTTCCGTCCCCACAGATATTGGTGGAATTTCTTCATTCCATACATAAGACTCAATGCCTCCTTCTCAATCTGCGAACAAAATGGTTTCGGGCATAGCATTGTAGGTTGCACATCGTCGTTACTGTAAATAAAGGTTGTTAAATGGCATGTTTTGACATGGTCATTTTGTAACTAATGATATATTTGGATTGGAGAGAGATGGGTTAGTGGGGTCTCCAAATAATATTTCACTTAGGGCCTCATTTTGATCAAGGGCGGCGCTCACTGTGGCTAGCATAAAACATGTTGCTGGGTGATAAATCGATTGTCGATGTTTTTTTTGGGGGGGGGGGGGGTCAAGACATAAAAGGGTTTCTAATTTTAGTTTGTCTCATTGTTAAAGACAAAGCATGAGCCACTCCAAACCAAAGAAATATGACATTTGAATCTTGACAACATGATCAGATGTAAACATAGGAGGTGCTCAGGTGCGCATGTGCAATGAAAACATTTGAAGCGCACCAGGTTTAATTTTGCCACTGTATTTAGCATTTTCTTTTTTGGGGTTTGGAGCAGAAGTTTGTCAGCAACAAAAAGTATTTGAGTCTCAAATATTAGGGACAAAATGTCTTATTTTTGAGGTAGTCTGGAGTCTTGATCCTGCTATTATAATTTTCCCAAATTTTATGAGAAGGTCAGTGTGGATTCAGGAAGGGGGAAAACCTGACATTTAGCATAATGAGCTTTTTAAAGTTTTTCCTCAGTTTTTTTTGTATTATCATTTTTTATTCTAATTTGAAAGCTGCAGCTAGCTACTACTGTGAACTGAAAGGGTGGCAATGTTAAGGAAATGCCAGCGTTTTGTGGGTAAATAGGCTAGCTCACAGCAACATATTGGTGGTGGGGGTGCTATGAACAAGCTTAATACAACATTTTGAATTAAGAAGTATGTACTGAACTAATTCATTCCAAAATCTGTAAACTGAACTAGTTCACATATTGAACTTTTTACCGACTGTGTTTAAGTTTATCCAGTGAGGTTGGTGGGTCGTGACATAAATGAGTCCCAAACAACCACCTTTGGTGCTCCATTGAAACCCAGACCAAATGATGTGCACCCTTCGAAACAGCCTGTCACATCAACTTGTGACTTATGATGTGAACTGTTGTCAAACACAAATGAAAAGGTGGTAATAAACTTTCAAAACCTTTTAAGACATGTAAGATATGTAGTCTTTATTTCGTTCTCAAAGATGGCAATGCAGTTATATTTACGTAACACAATGTTGTCTTTTTACACCTGCAACAATAAATGTTAATACCTTGCTAACCTCACCACCTCACTAACATATAGTTTTATAGTATTAATAATTTGGCACAAATACAGATATAATTCAAACCGACGCAAAAGATTAGAAAGTAACATCATGTAGGCAGACATTAATAACAGAACAGTGGATATGTCATTGTAACATTTGATTAGATACAATAATTGTAACAATATGGTTCCATTCCAATTGGTTGTATAATGTGTTGCTCAATCTAAAAGTGAAGTCTTGAACTGTTTGACAGTTGTAACTGAGCAAAAATATACAAGGTAGAAGGTGACCATAATGAAGAGCAATTCACTAAGGGCCATATTCTCCCATTCACACGGTTGTTAACGTGCACCTTCTTTCATCTAGACTTCTGATACACCCAATGTGCGTAACCTGGGAAATTGTATGCAACCACCTACGACTTGAGACTCCATGAAGTCTGGGGCTGGCTGTAAATAATGGAGCATGGAGTTTTCCGGCATGAGACTTTTGTATGCCATTCAAATCAATTTGAAAAAAATAGTACACTTTAAATATGAATACACTAAACCAGGTGTGCACTGCTTTTCAGTATGAAATTAATCCAATAAAGTAATTGAATCAGAATGCTGTGCTTATGACTGAAAGCATGTTTTGGGGGTCCGTGAATAAGAATATTGGGGTGTTACCGTTGGTCTATAGATCTTGCACCATGGACCAGGCATTTGGCTTTAAAGCCATCAAAAGTTAATATTGGCTCTCAAACCTAAACCAAACGTTGTGGACTCAAAATTATTGCTGCATTTAGTATAATTTAGCATCCTGAAGATGATTCTAGCATGCATTTTATTGTGCACACGTTCATTTGGAAGATTTTGACAAAATCATGTAAAATGTACATTCAGGTGCTGAAAATGCATCTAACGCATTTGATTATCTAAGCAGGGGGAAATATTATTGTCTAACTCACCATTGCACCAATACAATGACTGCGGTTGATGTAATAGTGGGAGCCCGTGCTTAGAAAGTGTCAACTGCCAGCGGCAGTTTTGAAGTGGAAAAGCTCCAGGTGAATGTGTATTTCTTTATTTTTGCAGAAAACATTCGGCCGGAAATGGCAAAAATAGGCATTTTCGGCATTCGCCCGAAATAAAAGCCGAAATAAGCTGAAATACATGTGTGACTTTTCAGTCCGTTCCTGAAGCCGAGGCTGTTGCGAAGAAATTTCTTTATTTTTAAAAGTTGGTGAATCTGTTAATGTGCAGATTCTATGTGCGCCCGCGCTGTCCCGCTCCGAATACAAACGCATCATCCGCACCGCACGCATCCGTGCCCGCCCGTGCGAACTACATTGACTATAAAGTGCAATTGCACCGCTAGAAAATGCTCACCCCGCGTTTGGTGTTTAATGTAACCAACATGTCTGCGATGCGCACGTTGCGACCGCGCAGTGGCCTAAATGTGCACGTTTGTGTTACTCATAACTGCTTGTAATTGTCTACAATAATTCACGGCAAAATAACGTTCTTGGGAGATTTGCCGGTAACAGCAAAATAACCATTGCCTAAACAATCACAAACTAACGCTACAATATAGTCTCTGTAGTATCGTTATGCTACTTTTTCTTATGGTAAAAACGTTATGCCACTTTTTCACATATTAAAATAGTTCTCAAATGTGTAAAAGACATGTCTGTATTTTTCTTTTCTTCTGCTCCCATGGCCAGTCGTTTCCATTCACAACATTAGCACATGGCTACCATGACCAAAATCACTGCCCCTTGGAGAGAGAGAAGAGTATGGCCTCGGCGTGGCCTAGTGCAGCTATTTACATAAAAGTGACACCCCTAAAACAGGTTGTTTTGAACAGAGCGTTTTTGGGCTTATTTAGGGACAACAAAAATATTAGATCCAAAGTCAATTTTGACGAAGGAATGTCACAGACATGACTTTTGCACATTTGAGAACTATTTTACTATGTTGAAAAGTTGAATAATATGAGACCTTTAAGCGACCTCTTCAGGTCAGAAGCTGCATCAAAGCCTTTTGTATGCTCTAGCATAAAAAAAACAACAACGTATAAATAAGTTAAGTGAAGGACAAAGTATTAAAAACTGATTTATACGTTTTTGGGTTTGAATGAGTTAATATAAAATAATATGATGCTCTCCGGCCGGTGGATCAATGTCGTAGGGACACATTACGACCTTTGAAAGTCAATGAACTTCCCACACTGTCAGCATGAGTCAGCCGGCACCGAGTCATTAAATGCATCAAAACATGCAATATGATGTTTCACCTACACAGGACTCTGCTCACATTTTATGGTTGCCCCACCCAAATGGCATACTTGGCAAAAGGGTACATGAATGTCAGATTTGAGTACATGGGAAAATGTACATGTGCACCTTTTTGGATTTATACACACGAGAGAATATGGCCCCAAGTGCCTGCATGAAACACCGCATTTAGTAACAAGTAACAAAACAACACAACACCCAATACAATTGTTCAACACACGCATAATATAATTGCCTTCCATACACAAGTATGATGTTGATCTAGTATCATGGTGGAAAATGTGTTAGCTTAGTTGCTGCAAATTGAAACATGCAGACAATGACATTGGACTGTGTTTTTTTACAGGAGCACAATCACTTCATCGTCACATCAGCAAATAGTAATTTGATACTATTGCAAACTGTCCAGAACTGTACTAGCTGGTATCACAAGCTCAATTGCTGTTATTTAGGTAGCCAATGTGTCTGCTGTTGACAAACAAATTGCTGTATGTGGTCGAGCTCAAACATTTATGTAGGAGTTTATTTGTTTTTGTTTGGTACACGCATGGAGTAGCCTTGGTGTTTTTATAAACAAGGCAGTCCTTTTTGTGAACTTTATGGGATCCAAATCTTAGCACAGCATAGTACACCAACACATACCATCATGCTAGACAGCATAATTAAAGCAACTTTCCATAGGACTCAACAACTGGACCACACACTGAAGGCTAGTTGTTACTCAAACGTAACAAACAAGGAAGTTTCACAGAAACCAGCTAATGGGCACCTAAACTTTGTGAAAATTTAAAAAAAAAATGCTCCCAAATCGGGCATTTTTAACTTTACGTAACAGGACTAGATTCATGACAGAAGACTATGAATTAAGGTCTCTCTCACAAACCAAGCCTGTTCATACTCAGAACATTACTGTCGGGTCTCTACTGCGTTGACATGCTGCAGCTTAGGCATTCATACCCCAGGTCCCCTATGGAAAGAACAGAAGGAAAATACCTTTCAAATTAAACACATGCCAAAGAGATGAACAACCTGTTTGAGGTGTTGAATAAAGAGCATGCTTGTCAACATCAGTATGCTGTTTGACTTGCCTAACTTAAGTAGTAGGCTACCTTGTCATGTTTTGGCAAACCACAAATCTCATTATGTATCATCTGGGTATAAGATCAAACTTTTCATTTGGGAAAAAAAAACATTGTGTGAAGTGAATTGAAGAACATCCAAACAAACACAAAGTAAAATGTTTTTGGAGTACCTTGCAAGCAAGCACAGGGAGGGATACTCGAGCCTAAGCCACCAGCTGAAGAATATTATTGTGCCATAGAGTGAGTTATGATAAAATATTCAGGGCATAAGTGTGGCCAAACCAAGCACAGACACGGTTTGTTTGTTTGTTAGCCAGTTAGTCGTAAGTCGCTGCTAAGCTTTTAGCTGTCTGCCAGAAATATTGTGGCAATCACAATGACAGAAAGTGCTAAACAAGGCTAAAACATTTGTAGCTTTCTTATCTGAATCTGAGGATGTACATTTTTGTACAGCAAACAGGAAATCTCTTATTGCTACACCAGACATCCCAGTCACATTTGAAAAACACCTGGAGCCTCATTTCAGTTCATGCTAATATTGACAAGGATGAGGCGTGAGTCATTGAAGTCTGAGGCTGGCTGTAAATCATGGAACATGGAGTTTTCCTTAGATTTGTAAATATCATTCAAATCCATTTTGAAAAAAAATAGCACATTTTAAATATGAAAATACATTATAACCCCCTCCACGCACACACACAATCTAAAACAAAAGATAATCAAAACATGACTATGTTAAACTTGTCACAGACAAATTAAACGGGTACTTCAAGCAGAGACAAAGTTGATCCAAACCTGAAAAAAGATTTTTGTTGAGCTATACGAACCATGACATGAGAGTAGCTAGCCATTTGCAGCAGACACTCCAGGGTCTCTAGGAGCTGTTCCTTGCGGATCATGTGCAGTCTCGTGTGATTGAGGCTCTTGCTCATTTCCAAACGCTGCAACGTCGCCTTGAGGGCCACAGAGGCACACTGAAGAACACTCATTCCTAGAAACAAATACAGAACAAAGTTGAATGACTAGACTTGTAACAGTGGTTACAATTTCACTGAAGACAAGAAAAAACACACCCATGGTACAAACAAAGAGTTACACACAAATACACAGTAATCTTATATCCTTTGAAACAGAGGCAAGCCTGTCAATAACGTGTTTTTGTAACTTGTAATTGTTTTTAACAATTTAAATTAGTATTAGTTATTGTCCATCCATCAATCTTTACTGTCATTTGCATGCAAGTTACGCATCTGATTTTGTGTCAAAAATAGGAAAATTATAGTTATGAACTACAGATGCATGTAATTATTAAGAACAAATATTAGTCATCTGCAAATACAAAGTGCAACTTGAACTCGTTTATATTGGTATTTACAAGATTCTTGATCTGCATATAGCACACACTTGCAACCTTGTCTTCAAGGCATCTGAACATGTTCAAAGTGCTGCCAAATGCTCAATCTGGATCACATATGAATGAATTGCTTCTTGTTAACCAGTATTCACATTGAAACTTCAAATGGCATATGACTTGATAGATTTCTTAACGCGGTGAACGCAGACAATTTTATTTCAAATTGTTACTGCCACCTGTGGCCAAGAAACAAAATTACACCCCCCCTTCTTCACATACACAATGCACACATGACGTAACAGAGGGCGACAGAGGGCGGAAAATTCGAACCCGAATCCAGTGTGAAAACTATTGGCCAGAGGTTCGCAGAGGTACCCATTGTGAACAACGAAGGTGTTAATCTTCTGATTAAAAGATGTTTCAGTCATAAATGGTCAAATAAAAAAAGTTATTGTAAATATATTTTTGGGCAAATTGTTACATAGAGCAACTTAAAATAAATAAATAATGTCGTGATTGTGGGGAGGTTGGCGTTATAAAATAGGGTCACAATATTGTAGAAAATGAACTCATACAAAAAAAAACCAATATTGTACTTTTGTACATAACAGCAACGCTGCAGCAACAACCTACAATTTCTAATAACACTTAATATTGAGTCCCTTACTTGCTAATGCACACACACATTGAGTTCCCCCAAATATTGACTCGGTTCACAAGCATATTACGATATTGTGGCAGTTTTAATATCGCGATATTACGATATTGCCGTTATCGTTACATCCCTACATTCTATCCGTATATATTGATTGATTGACTAAAACTGATAGAGAAAAATCGATTTCCACATGAATCATTACTGTAATGTAATTTCTTAATGTAGAATTATAACATCCATCCATTCATTTTCTTAATCGCTTGTCCTCACAAGGGTTGCGGGGGGCGCTGGAGCCTATCCCAGGTGGCTTCGGGCAGTAGGCGGGGGTACACCCTGAACTGGTTGCCAGCCAATCGTAGGGCACACAGAGACAAACAACCATCCACACCTATGGACAATTTGGAGTGTTCAATAAACCTGCCATGCATGTCTTTGGAATGTGGGAGGAAACAACCCACGCAACACGGGGGAGAACATGCAAATTACACCCAGGAAGGCTGAAGCCCGGACTCGATCTCACATCCTCTGCACTGGGAGGCACACGTGCTAACCAGTCAGCTACCGTGCCGCCTAGAATTGTAACAGCTCACTTTAGTGTAAATTAGATAGCAAGTATTCTCAAACGCACTTCATTTTAATATTTCATTTGTATTTTTTTCCTTTTTGTCTTATTCAGTGTGAGCCAGCAGAGTGGTGGGGTAGCTGCAGCCGCCACTCATGAAAATGAGTTGCCAAACTGCATGCTGCATATTTCAGTCGGTTTCAGACTATCACTCGGTATCGCTAATACTACTGATAACAACTATCATTTTCATGCGTTTGACAAGTCAGTGTTCTCTGATTTGTGTATTCTGCCCTTTGCTCTAGAGGCTTGTGGTTGCCTCGCTGTTTGTTTCTGTTCTGAACAGGTTTTCCAATTGAGAATGTTGGTGCTGGTTAAGTGGGATTTTACATTTGTTCAATGCAAAAAAGATTTTGAATACTCCCTTTTGTAACACCATGCCGTACCCTGTGGAAAGTGCTTCATTGGAACCTGGATCTTTTATACAGTAAATATGCAGTAAGCAGTGTTAACTTAACACTGTTAGGATAAAAAGTTACACTTTCAGAGTAAATTTTCTAGTGTTGGGGTGGATGTTGGGTGTAACTTGAATAGCGCTATCTTTAGTTCTCAATTGACAACAACCTAATTTCCGGGGAATGAGAAACGCTCCAATTTTCGAGGGCGCTGTCGACATTTCAATTGCTGAAGTGATTTATTATTTTCTCTTAGTTCATTTGAGTTCATGTCGTCAATCTTCACAAACGATCAATCAGCAGTCAGCGTCAGACACGAGCGAACGTACTCCCATACTATTGCCGTTAGCCAACGCGGATCAGCCAGTGAATGAGTCAGTGAGTGAACGTGTTGCCAATTCCGGTTCAGGAATGATTCAGTGAGTGAACATACTTTTGTGTTATTTTTTTAATCATTTTTTTAATCTTTTTTTTTTTTTCATCCGTGCCGGTGGGGGGTTGAGGGGGTTGCATAGACGAGATGGTTTTAGATCAGTGATTCTCAACTGGCGTGTGAGGACCCAAAAGGGGGTCACGAAAATCTAGTCAAACATTACATGCATTTTCTAATCATTTTTTCCCCCCGATAACAACACTGAGGCATATACCAACTTCCCATTTATATAACACACAACATTGGTAAGGATTAGGAAATGTTACTCACTTGTACTCCAGTCACCAGCTACTTTGTGAACAAATGCAATGCAGCTCGGACAGCATGGTAATATGCTTCTGGCGGTATGTCAAATTCATTTGAAACCTCATTTAAAAATGTAACATACTGGACATGTACAGTATTTTGTAGGGCTATTTAAATAATGCTTTATTGTTCCTAACTTCTATAAAATGGGTTGTGACTTTGTAACAATAGGAAGATGCGGGTCCCAAGGTCACAATACAGTACTTGAGAACCGACTGCTTTAGAGTAGTTCTGTGGTTACAAAATTATTAAACGAAAGCAAAATTTGAAAATCAATCTCACCAATGTCTTGATGATATTTTCTAATTCATTTTACGACTAATTTGATGACTACATGTGGAAATTTTGTATGGAAATTATGAAAGTGTGTGGGTACTCAGTGTAGTTTGTAGTATATACATACTAATTTGGTTTAATACTCTGTTGTTTATTTGTCTTTTATTTGGTGTAAAACATCGTTTGAGTTATAATCAATAAAAACATTGTATTATCACCTTAATATCGTTTGTGACTGTATGAATCGACTTCTGAGTTGCTTAACTCAAGTGACTCAACTTAAAACTTAACTGGGACTCGACTTGCTTGATTTTTGTCACACTCACTTTTTACTTGCTTATAACCTAAAAGTTTAGACTTGAAACATAGGCCTACTTATGACTTGCAATTATAGTATGTGATTCCACCTCTGCTATAAACTATAAACACAAACGTGCACAGAAATTATCATATGCACCAATGCCGAAAGCAGCATATTCTTCCTAAGACTTACGTGAAGGAATTTCTCGGCAGGGGTTTTATTTTCTACAAACGCAACAGGACTTACCATACTTATCGGTGGCTTCAACATCAATGTACACACCGTCCATCATAACACGTTTCAGAACCTATAAGAAAATGTACAGGTGAGAAAGCTGTGTGTCACCTGTGTTTCTTGTTTTCAAAAAGTCATAAACAAGGTGGTTGAGCAAAATAAAGAGTTATGACTGAGTCAAGTGGCAGGACTGGATTTAAAATATCAGATAGACACCCTGGATTGCAACCTATTTGGAATATGTAGATAGTGCCAGTCATTTGATTGCAATAACAATTTCGTGATAATTCAGAAGGTATACTGGCTACATGATGTTACACATAGTCAAAGTAAGTTTAACAGTACTGTATGTAGTATTGACATCATAGTTTTGACTTGTTGAACATTTGGCCATGTCTTGCATAACATTGTTTTGCGGATTCGGTGTGCGTTTGAAAAGGCATTCCGACTGTGGGCTGCTACACTTCGGAATGTTTGGAATACTCAAATTAAATTTCTGAAGGCTCCCTTAGTTGTGTTACTTTGCATTCTTCACAGTGACTTCAAAGTAAATTGTACTTTCCAAATGCACGTAGGGTGACCTAGTAGAAAATAACGTTAAAAGGCATTACTGTTCCAATTGTACTGCTACTTTAAGGTTCAATGTGTCTCTATTATAACACAAAAACATTAAAAGGAGGACTGAATACGTTTGGTAACGAGCATTATTAAAGAGCCATCCATCCATTAACTACTGCTTATTCAGGGTCAGGTCGCGGAGGCGGCAGCAAAGCCCAGACTTCCCTCTCATTTCCAGCTCTCCCTCGGCCCCGTCAATAAAATACATGGACTGAGAAAGACCGTCTGTACTGACCCTGATCGATGGACAAAAACTTGCTTCAGTCACTGCTCAATCTGTGTATTTTTTCAAGGCTTCGCATCATAAAGCACTCACCTAAAAAGCGGGCAATTTGTCAAAAAGGTGTCCATTCGTCAACGATAGGCCGACGGAGAGACGGAAGTGCCCACCTCCGCATTTAATGCCGTTTTACTAAAGAGCAAAATTCAAACCTCAAGCACTCGGATGAAGCCTTTCTCAGCACTAAGGTGGAGGCAGGATTTCCCAGAGTTGTTCCTTTCGCTGACACAAGCACCTAAACGGATCAGATCCTCTACTATTAGGTGATGGTTGTGCTTGGCTGCGAGGAGGAGGGCAGTCTGGAAACATGAAAGACAAGGAACATTTTATTATTGTGTGTAATATTCTGTCTTAATTTAAATCTATTGGGTCCACTATAGAGCCAGGGCTGGATTTGCACACAAAAAAAATACGACCTTGCATTTTGACTTAAGCCCACCAGCCTGACTCCTGACCACCCTTGTCTAAGACATAGTTTTGCCACTGATATTGACTGATGTTGGTTCAGTTTGCTGACTATATTCTAAATACATGAATGGACTAGGTCCTCTAAATTGTGGGCCAGTCTCTTGATGTAAAATGGAGGAAAATAATCATAATTAAGTACTGCATCGGCCCTAAATATGGTCAGCCCACCGGGCATCTGCCCAGTATACCAGATGTCGAGTCCAGCCCTGATTGAGCCAGCAATGGATCCAGTGGCCTAAATGTGCACATTTGTGTTACTCATAACCGCTTGTAATTGTCTACAAGCATTCACGGCAAAATAACGTTATTGGGAGATTTGCCGGTTACGGCAAAATAACCATTGCCTAAGCAATCACAAGCTAACGCTACAACATAGTCTCTGCAGTAACGTTATGCTAATTTTTCTTACGGTAAAACGTTATGCCACTTTTTCACATGTTAAAATAGTTCTCAAATGTGTAAAAGGCATGTCTGTATTTTTCTTTTCTTCTGCTCCCATGGTCAGTCGTTTCCATTCACAACATTAGCACATGGCTACCATGACCGAAATCACAGCCCCTTCGAGAGAGAGAAGAGTATGGACTAGGTGTGGCCTGGTGCAGCTATTTACATAAAAGTGACACACCCCTAAAACAGGCTGTTTTTGAACAGAGCGTTATTTGGCTAATTTAGGGACAGCAAAAATAGTAGATCCAAAGTCAATTTTGACGAATGCATGTCACAGACATGTCCGTTACACATTTTAGAACTATTTTAATATGTTTAAAAGTTTAATAATATGGGACCTTTAACTCAAGAGCTATGGTTGTACACATGTGTTCAGGTCGGCTAGCATTGCACTAGCATCAAGTTTACAGTGGGCGACTTGAATGACGTGTGCGCGCTTCTCTCGTCAAGCACAGATCTATACAGGGATTGGGTTAAGCGTGCGCATGGTGATGTGATGAGCGCAGGGCTTCCATACTATTTGTAAATTTGTGAATTAGCGGCGCTCACCAGAACAGCTTTTTGGGATCAGAAACAAAACATGCATTGTCAAGCGTACCGGAACGCTGACAGTACGCTCTTTGCACGTTGAGAAGAATTTGAATGCCCAAGGGAGATTTTTAGAAGTGACGGATCTCCGTACCGGTGCGTTTCGGCCCACTTAAAACACTGAAAAAGACTAGAATCCTATACTATTTCAAATTTTTACTGTACCATTCCATTCGAGTCTTTCAGGTCTAAACTATTGAGTGCAGCCATCCTTTTAGCAATTGCATAGGCCAGTGCCCTCCCTCCGTCACATGCCACATTATGGAGAACACTGTAAGGGGAGAAAGAAAGATTAAGATATTCTATTCAGAAAGAACAACATTGTAAAAGTTTTGAAATTGTAGGCTACACATTTCCATTGATCAGTTCAAAAACAGATCATCTTATTGGTTAAGCCTTAGCCTGTAGTCATATAATTAAAAATTGTTCAACTTACGTTCGGCCGTGTCGATCAGTGGCCAGCAGTGCATCATCAGAAATGCCCTTCAACTGGATCTCTTCTTTCTGCAGCTGTGCCAAAAAAAACTCGGAGCTGCTCACTGCGCAGTTAGCGAACCAATCGTCTTCTGTCCACATGTGCTGAAAGCTTGTGGTCATGATGCCGGGAGGAGGCGGGCTTTGATGGTACTCTGCTGTCCCGGATGAGTAGGCTGCGTGAGAAGGAGGGCTGGGGATGATTTCATCAGACTCATCACTGTTGTATCCGGTACCTAACGAGGTAAAGGTGGAAATTTAAGTTACACAATTGATGAATAAAGTTTTTATGTATTAAGAAAAAAACACGTGACAGTAGTAAATTACCATTTGTCTCAAAAGTGTACTTATGTGATACTATTGAGCTGGGAGAGGACATTTGAATAGGGGAACTGTTTGTGGTACTGGTCCTCAGATCCTCTTCCAGCACTTCAACGATGATTGCCAGTTCCTCAAGGCTACTGGTGGGGCGTTTTCTCTGTCATTAAAAGACAGCCAAGGTATTTGCAGTGATGCAGTCCTTCAAATGTTTCCTTGATCTTCACATTATTTAGTGTCAACTCACAGACAAGTGAGGAACGATCACATTCACTAACCTTGCTTGTTCGATTTCTTGTGCGTGTTTTAAACCGCTTCTTGTCCCCTGAAAAAGACACAATTATGATTTCTCAGACTGTCTTAAAACAAGACTCAACAAAAGTAATTAACGTTAAAAAAAGTTTCAAATTTGGTCTTTACCTTGGAGTCGTTTGCTGTGCAGGTTCTGTTTGTAAATAAATAAATAATTTAATTAATTAATAAATGATTATTAATAATAATAATAATAATAATAAGAGGAGATATTTTTGGGGAAAAGTGCTTCTTTTAACATGCTACTGGGATATAACAAGTTGCTGTCAAAGCACTATAAAATTAGTTAATCAATTTTGATAAGAAAGCCGCACATTTAGTGTGAAAAACAGTTTCCTTTTTTTAAATTATTATTTTTAATGATTTTGGCCTATTTGATTTCTTCATGGTCCTTCCAGCAGACAATCATTACTAAAATAAAATGTTGTCCCTACCTGAACATAATGTTTAAGAAACATAAAAATTATTGTAGGCTGAAACAAAGCTACTCAGCGTAAAAACTGAATCTTATAAGGGTTAACATTTGCAATGTTATGCAAGTTTTCCTATGACAAAATTACATATCTCCTCAATGTTCTTTGTGTAACGCTTTACATAACTGTTCAAGACAGAGTTACTGACAGATAGGCAGATGTCAGGAATACAATTAAAAAATAACCCAGATTGGGTTATTTTTAACCCAGCAGTAGATATTTAAGTATACAGTGTTTAGTGGTTGTGAAACAGCAAGTTGGGGAGTATCCTCTCATATAAAATGTCAGAAATAAGGATTTAGTGGTGGTGAAGGTTACCTGAAGATGTTGGGGGTCTGTGCCCTGGGCTATGCGAATGTTCCGAAGTAAATCCTTAACAGGCATCTTTACACGTACTCCAAGGTAGACTTTCTTGCTATCTTCATTACAGTGCTTTGGAGCTAAAACGATTAAGCAGTATGGTATCAAAATATATGAAGACACATACTCATGCAATCAGGTTAACAGAGGATCTTTGTGAAAGGAAGGAATTTAGTTTATGAGAAACACCTCAGTGAAGTCTTAATTCACTTCCGTCTGAAGGGTATCAAAATTGAGTAAATAGTACCTTTGCAAGTGAAGAATCATGAAATACAATATTTGACAACTCCACGGGGTTGATTAAACGACATACCTGTTTCCCAGTCGCCTGCTTCCTGGACGCTCACGCCAGAGGCAGGTGCATCAGAGTCGGCTGTGTGTGCTGCAGCTCCCTGCGGCTCAGAAACTGGATGAGCGCCGCTATTGGCTCTTCCATGCACTCGCTCCTTGCCCTCCAGTCGTTTAGAGCGTCCTCTCATCTTTTCACGGACTTTTAGAAAAAGAACACTTTACATTATGAAGAATGTGACACAAAATTAAACTTTTCCGTCAAATACCTACACAAACTCCGTGAGTGTAGTAATTGGTCGAGTTCCCACACCTGTGCTCCAGCTCGTCTTGACATGACAGTTTGTTGACAAGTACTGCCAGGTAGTTATCTACCTGGTAATCTGACACTAACCACGCCCACCAATTAAACACGTTACAAATGCAGTTACGTAAACCAACCACAAAATGTTCAAATTCCTTCCATTCAGACAACTACAGTACCTACAAATTAAGTCACATGTAATTCACTCCAAAATATGAACATAAAATATAATGACATTGTAATATATATTTTTTACTTTGTAAAAATAAAATCTCTCTCTCTCTCTCTCTCTCTCTCTCTCTCTCTCTCTCTCTCTCTCTCTCTCTCTCTCTCTCTCTCTCTCTCTCTCTCTCTCTCTCTCTCTCTATATATCTCACAAAATCATGCTTCTGAATTAATTTGTAAAATTGTTACGTTGAAAACGTCTTGACTGCTTGCTGTAATTTATTTTGTGTTGATCAAGGGCAGATATCACAAGTTTTACCTCTTTCTGTCCCCCTTTCATTTCATTCTTTCTTTTTTAAAGACTGAAATAAAATTTGAACTGAATAATGAAAAGTTATGGAAAAAAAATTGAATAGCGTTGCGGAGTTCATGTGACTTGCTGTACATGTGGAAGGAATTTGAAAGTTTGGTTAGTGTGTTAGAGTTACTGTAATTGTGCTTTTATACATTTTTTTAAAAATACAGATAGACTGAGATGATTTGGTTTTACAATCCAGATTGTTCCACAAACTGACACCTTAAATTGAATTAGATTGTTATTTTTGTTTTGTTCTGTGTTTAAGTTTGGAAAAAAAATATTGGTCCCTTTAAATGTGTACTCACTTTTCATAAAAAAAATAAAAATAAAAAAATAAATCAGATTTGCATGTATTTTTGGTAAATTTTCATGATGGGCTTTATAAAAAAATTAAGGCGATTAAGCTCCATCAATTAATTATATTTTAAAGGTTTTAGTTGTATAAATATTGGATTAGTGTGATCTCTGTATCCGCATCCAAAAACGACTCGAATAGCATGTTTCTGTAAAATATATATATATTTTTTGCCAGCACACCTCCACTCTTTAATGCAATAGGTCAGGTATGGAACAATCAATGAATTAAACAGTATAACAATAACAAAGCTTGTTCAATGATTGTTCAACCTTAAAGAAAAAGGCTACGGTTTGGAATACCTTATATTTATATTATTGTAATTTTGTAAACAGGAATGATAGATGAAAAAAATCAACAAACGAATGAATGAATGAATGTACTTTGGCATTACAGTGGGCAAGTAGTTAACGTCTGACTCACAGCTTCTGATCTTGGTTCTGGCATTCCTATGTGGCAGAGGCAAGCAGAGGGCGGGGTCAATTGGGCGGCGACCTTGGGTATCCATCTGGGAGGGCATCCACAGCACCCTGACACCCCGTCGCTGACTGATAATAGATGAATGCGAATTTGAATGTTTGTTGAAGGGGCATCATACTGGGATAGAAGGGGCATAATTAAAAAAAGGTCCCCCCCAACAACGTCGTTATTTCTGTGGCATCAAAACCGTCTGTTTGACCCAGGCATCTAGCGTGCTTCTCACGCCACTGCTGTATGGAGTTTCCCCCTGTGCTCTGCCTGTGAGGGTTTGCTCTGGGTAGTACATGTGTGTACTGGTACCCTCCCGTTGAATAACAAGTTTAAACAAACAACAACAACACAATGTTCACAAAAATATATGCTTGTACAAGGTTTTTTCCTTTTTCTTTTATATCTTTATTTTTTTTCCTGCTACTTGTTTATATGTTTATATGTTCAATCAATCAATCAATCAAACAAACAATCAATCAATCAATCAATCAATCAATCAATCAAATAACTAACTGACAAGACTGCATTTGCAAAAATGCTTACAGCATAGGCCAACTCACAATCCACATTACTTCTAGGTGTCCGTTGGCTCAGTCAAATCACCAATGAAGCATACGAAGGAACACAACGAATAGGCCTACTGTATCTACTATGAAACGTTCTGGGGCTGTTTTATGGCATACAGCAGAGAATGTCTCAAATATTTTGCATGCTACAGTCAAACTATTAAAGACTATCCTGGCATTCTTGAACAAAATGGACTACGCAATGTCAGAAAGGTTAGCCACAGGTCATTGTGCTTCCAAAAGTATTATGACATGTGTATAGCTAAAAACACCCAGGAATAGTTAATAACAAAAATACAGTAGGCCTACAGTTTTCATTGAACTTCTGTACTTATATTGTACATACTGTATATGAGCCCTGATCCAAATCTTGTTTTTGTTGTTGTTGTTGTTGTTGTTGTTGTTTTCTTTTAATGGAAGGTTACGATGAATCTTGCCCAGGTGTGTATATTGGCTCTATTAGATTGTGTATGACATCACTGTACCTTAGGCATAGACTAAAATTCAAAATGTGCATGATTTATTTATTTGTTCGTTTTTTGCTTCGTGTTCAATAACATTTTCAAGTGAGCTACTGTATAAAGAAGATCACCTTACTAATGCTCTTGAAGCCGTTTATTGAGCAGCCAACAGCCAAAGTCAAATGTATTTCTATAATTTCCAAGAGCACCGAAGTAGTGTTAATTTCGTCAATGAAAACTAAATAAAAATAATTTCGTCAACACACATTTTTCACCAGACTAAAACTAGACTAGACTAGACTAGACTAAACTCCCTAATTATCAAACAATAAGTGGGACTAAATCAGTATGGATGTTAGTCGACTAATGAAGACCAGATGGAAATGTACTTCACTTAATAAAAACTGGACTAAAATCTATGGACATTTTAGTTCATGAACAAAAACAAAACGGAAATTATATGATTTTGTTGTTAATCTGTCACTGTGACACTGTCATGATGATGATAATGATGATGATGATGATAATGATGATGATGGTGATGATGAAATTAACAACTTCAAGGCAGTTCTTGCACAATAATCCACAAAGCAACAACAAAAAAAACATCTTGGGGATTTTTGTTGACTGTCTGGTTATTCCCCTTTGTTGAACCCCCCCACAGCCTTTCAGGAAGCCATTGTGTTGATTCTTAGCATGTATGTTTGTAAGAATGATTGGTGAAGTCCAATCAAACAGGTTCAACTTCTCTTGGTAGAGGAGTTTTATAATGATGGGTGTGTTACACAGAAAGCCTCATCATCTGAAAGGATTGAAAGTTTACTGTGAATTTAAGAGGACAAGGATCTATGTAGGCGGCACGGTGGCTGACTGGTTAGCACGTCCGCCTCCCAGTGCAGAGGACGTGATCGTTTTCAGTCCCCCCACCCAAAAAATAAATAAAAAACCTGAATGTGCTCTTGCAGATGATTTCCGTCGCATCACAACCTTTGCACTAGTTGTCTAAACAAAGAAAATTTTGATTAATATTGCATTTGTGGAATATCAATAAAGCAACAATATCTCGGGGTGGGCGGCCATTTTGCCACTTGCTGTCCGGCTGAAAATGACATCACAGTTA
This sequence comes from Leptonotus elevatus, assembly GCF_054856555.1. Classification (NCBI taxonomy): domain Eukaryota; kingdom Metazoa; phylum Chordata; class Actinopteri; order Syngnathiformes; family Syngnathidae; genus Leptonotus; species Leptonotus elevatus. The sequence continues at coordinate 4,110,618 of NC_141245.1, forward strand.
CTCAGGCCTCCGGTAACGATCAATCACTGCTCATCTAATAAACGTCACATGACCAAAGTCAGAAAACAGGTGATTAATATCATTTTTAGTCGACCACATATGACAAAATGGCCACCCCCTGAGATGGATAAAAATGGGTTGATTTAGCTGCTTTATCCATATTCCACCAAAACAATATTAATTACAATATTGTGTTTTGACTAGTGGGAGTGCACACAAAATACTTTTGTAAAAAAAACTTTTGGGTTAGCTTTCCCTTATATTATATTAATTTTTAATACTTCAATGGCAATTCAATGATCGTTTTCAGCCCCCCCCCACCCAAAAAATTAATAAAAAACCTGAATGTGCTCTTGCAGATGATTTCTGTCATATCACAACCTTTGCACTAGTTATCTATGTGCAAAGTAATAGTGATTCTAAAGCTGATCATGTGATAATGCAACAAAGCCAACATTTAAGAGCAATCTTTAGTTTCATTCTTAATTCCTCGACCCCATTCTGTCTTCAATCCGGACTCAGACACACTTGACATGGGAAGCTTATTATCTATGATTTCATTTGAACACAAAGGTTGCACCTGACAGCATGACGGTTCACTTCAAAAGAGAAAGAACAAATTACACTCTGAGAAATGCCAACACAAGCAGTCATGCTTTTTCGTGTCACTGGAATGATCTTACACATTGTATCAAAAGCATGATTAACCTTTTGGTGCGTTGGTGTCTTGGCTTGTGTGATTACTGCTTAAAATGAGAATCATCCAGGTTTTTTTTAAACTATTTAATTTATTTATTTTAAAAGATTTTTCTAGTAGGCCCTGGGTCTCTTTGAGCCTATCCCAGCTGAATTTGGGTAAAAGGCAGGATATAACCACGGACTGGAAAACAATACTATAAAACTTACATGAGGAATTTTCATGTGAAATAGTTGTAGACTCAAAATGTTCAACATAATCTGCTAACAAAAAATATATATATACAGAGGTAAACTGATTGTCCTGACTAAAACTAGACTAAAACGTTGCCATTTTTTAAAACTAGATTAATAAAATGATGTTTTCTTGTACTAAAATAAAGACTAAAATGCTAGATTTACAGTTTACTAAAATTGGATGAGGTTGACTAACTATGATAAAAACTAAACTGGACTAAAACTGAGACAAAATTTCAAAATGGCGGATAAAATTTACACTAGTCGGTTGGTTAATTGGGTATTGGGATGTCAAATATCGCAATCGACTTTGGCCACAAAAATCCATATTGGTCGGCCTTAATTGGCTACCTGTTATATGACTGAAGAATAATAAAATATATAGTGGTAAATCTGAAGTCTTTTTTGGTTTAGAGGACCAAATAAATAAATATGACATGAATTTTCATGGATGTGTCATCTTAATTCAAATTTTCTTTGCCTAGGCTTATATAGTATTAATGTAAATCCAGCAGCAATGAGACTGTGGCCTACAGTATTTTTTTTTAACAATACTTATACCATATAATATTTGTAATATCATATATTATCTGTCACTTTTGAATTATCCAACATGCAGAAGATGGTAAATTGAAATATGTATTAATGGAACTTGAGGCATTTCTGCTCTGACTTCTATGCTACAGCAAGACGAGGACATTTATTAAGAAACTGATTGTAATCCCGCACACTCCACCTTTGCAATGAAGCCTTTTTGTATGATATAACATTTCGCACGTGTTTTTCGTCTCTTTCCAATAGCTCACGACCTAATTCAGATCGTCTGTAAAGTAAAACTAATACATTTATGTCATAGGTGTCAAACTCCGGTCCTCGAGGGCCGCATTCCTGCAGGTTTTTTTATGGGGTGTTTGAATGTCATTATTTTTGTCTTATGTTTAAATGTGTTAATGTGTGTTAAAAAGAAACACAATCGCCAAAGATCTAACCCTGTATAGTGTTTCAAATTGTGACCTTACTTTAAAACCCTTCCCCTACTTTGAATCCTGAAGTCACACAATCTGCCAGTCAGGTAATTAGCATACTGTTGCAATTTGTGACACGATTTTGAAACCCTAACTCGACACTTAACTTTACAATAGAGAGAAAAATATTTTTCTTCTTTCTTTTATCTTTCAAAAATCAGCAGGTGTTTGCTGATTTTTATCGTCCTAATGTGTGCTGGTTGGTGCACCTCCTTTCTTGCCCCCTAAACAAACAAGAGAAAAAAGAGGGAGAAATATATAATATTTTTTTAAAGTATCAGTTAGGTGGGCAAAATACACCATTTGTTATCTTTCTCATTTTGCCCTTTCCGTCGTCACTGAGACAAAACCACAATGATATATATATATATAAAAAAATAAAAAAAAATAATAAAAAATAAGGATATGCTTACGTTTGAGTAAAGAACAAAATTGTGGTGAAATGGTTAAACTAAACAACTGGAAGAAAAAAATATTTCCAAAATATACTAATTCATTAATACAGTATGCCAGATTATGTAATATATTTACACTACATTTTCTTAAACACAAATATACATTATATAATACATATTGTTCATAAATACATAAATACATGACAATGTATATTATATTTGAAATATTCTTACCGTTAATAATGCATACAACAAGTGTTTTTTATGTTCACAGAGGATAGGTTTGAAGGTCTCTTGCAGTTCTTGTCCGTGTGAATCTGGCGCCATCTACTGGTGACATCCACACTAACAGCTTTTTGGGCCCCGACAAATCATTTGGTTAGGTTTTGGGGTTAGTGTTAGCGTTAATATGTTTGGTTCCCTTGATGATGGTTTTGATCCACTGCACATGTTCCTCCTTGTCTTTTTCTAATCAGTTAATTACTTGCTTAATTTAAAATTGGGAAAAAAAGTACCCTCAATCGTTTGACATGAACAAATATTCTTAATATCATACACCAACATTTATTAAATGCTTTACTTAAATGCATGTAATTATGTTTATTGTGTAACCATCCACTGTCAGCTAAAGGATCATTTGCAGTCAAAATTGATCCAAATCTGAGTTAATACATGATCAATGCAATCATTTTTTGAGACAGTTAACGCTTTAACTTTGACAGCACTAAATAAATAATGGTTAAAAAAATATATTATTAATAAAATAACAGATATAATTAATGAATTTAACGAATATTTTATCCATGTTGGTAGTAAACAAGTGAGGGAAATTCCTGAGACAAGAAGAAATATGAGATAGACTAATATACTGTACAGCAACAGAGGAAATGACGGAAACGAGTTTAGATTGTACATGCACACGGTGTATGGGCCGAGGACTAATCCCCATCTCTATGTGAAACCACAAGACAACTCTGAAGAAAAGGGATGTGACAATATCCAAACATCACAATACGAAATTATCTCGATATTTTTTGGGGGGGTTGGTTTATTGAACATATAAACATTGAAAAACATAAAACGCATTCCAAGTATAAAATATAAGTTGAAGTAAAAAAGAAAAAACAAGAATAGGAAGAAAGAAAATAGTTTACATGTTCAAAAGGGAGTAAGAAGAAGTTAAATATCACAACATTGTGGGGTGGTTGGCGATATTAACAAAAAGGTCACAATATTGTAATAAAATGAGTTCAAACTAAAAATAACAATATTGTGTTTGTACATAACAGCAATGCATATAAACAACCTACAATCTTTAATAACAATTAATATTGAGGCACTTACTTCCTAATGCACGCACACTTTGAGTTCCTCCACATATTGACTCGCTTTACAAGTCTATTACGTTCCCCTTCATCAGACCATTAGCGTGGATTTTAAACATAGATAGGCCTTGTGAATATTAAACTGCACTTAAAAAAACTAGCCACCAGAGGGTGCTAGAACTGCAAAAATGGAAATCCACCTGACCTTTTGAATAGGTGTGGCAGTTTTAATATTGCGATATCACGATATTGCCGTTATCGTTACATCCTTAGCCATTATTAGCAGTTGTGAACCACAAGCGTCTGAGAATGCGGACAGGGCGCTGCTTGGAGGCTTCACCAGCAAAAGAAATTAGTCCTGAAAGATTAATTACTCAAAACACAAGTAAGATTTTGGATTTCCCCCCCGTTTTTTTAATGGCAGTAAAAATACTCTCACTCTTTTTAGTTGGCAAGCCTAGCAGGAGAAGTGTTCACAAATATAAGAGCATGAGACCTTTTGACAGGGCTGGTAAACACATTTATGTGGGTAAAAACAATTTCATAAGCAAAAACGGCCAATTCCACGAGTGTCCACTGTCCAGTCCAAAGATTATCACAGTAGAAGGATGAATGACTCAGTTATATGCTTCCAATTAGACTTGTTAGGGTCCGATGAGCCGAGCCGGTGCCATGAAACAAAACGAAACAGCTTCTGAGAGAGTTTTCACTTTTTGTAAATTCACGTACACCACAAAGTGGCTTTTTCTTAAAGTCTTCTTTTTTTTTCTTCTGGAGAGCTCAGTATTGTTCATTCGGTAATTTTACCGATTTTACATGTCATCATCATTGCTCTCCTTTTTTTAAATTTCTTTTTTATTTTTTTGTATGTGGGTGCGGCCGGAGAGCAAACCCAGGAGCAGGAGCGCCCCCCAACCCAACGCAGCAGGACGGGGCACTGCAGGCCCACCAGGCACCCCACTGGTCCACAGACCCCGCACCCCCACGACCCCCCCGCTCCCCATCCACCCCCGCTATCTACCCCAACTTAGCCCCAGCCGCCCCCAGGCCCCGCAAACCCCCAGACACCCCCACCCCCAGCACCCCCCCCAACAACCCCCCCCCCCCCCTCCCCCGGCCCCACCCCCACCAACCGGCAGCCCCCCAGCCCCCGACCCCCAGATCCCGGGGACCCCCGCACCCAGGCATCGGCGCCGAAGAGGGGCCGGACAGCGGAGCGGAGAGGGCACCCGCGCCCACGCCACCCCCCGCCGCGTGAAGGGACGGAACACCGGGGGCAGAAGGGGAGATGGGGGCACCGGAGGACGGTCGGCACCCCCAAACCCCAGGCCCAGCGGGGAAAGGCCCCGGTCGTCACTCCAGCGTTCTTAGTGAAAGCTTACCCTGTTACTGAGTTCGCCAGCCGACTGGCAAACTCTACCCCTAAACCTTGAATGTGACCCCACCCAGTGTATATACAAGTGCGCGGCGGGGACACGGACAAGGGACCGCAGCGCTGCTCTATACTGCGGTCTGCCCCAACCGATGGCACCCCCCCCCCCCACACACACACACAGTTGTGTGGTGCATTCAAATTGGAGGGGAGTTGTAAGGCGAAGACGGTGTTTCCACCCTACCCCACCCCCCCCAAAGTGTGTTATGTGCCCTATATGTCTATAAAAGTGTATTGTGCAAAACTAGTGCAGTGAGTTAAGAGGAGCGACCAGCGGGGGCCCCCCCTCCCGGGGGGCTCAATATGCTCTGGGTTAGGCTTGTTAGTTTCTGAGTATAGGTTGTGATAATAGTTGTAATTTTTTTTATTAATTTCTTCTGATGATTGTGTACATTCACCAGTTGTCCCTTTAATAGTCGTTATAAGCGATTTTTCCCGATTGCGTTGAAGAAATTTACCTGATTTGTTATTATATTCAAAGTTGTTGTATCTCAATTGTTGTATTATAAACTTATAAACTTTTCTTAAAGTCTTCTAACAAAACCAGCTCTTGAGCAGAGAGCTTTTGCAGACGTACACCTTTTGTCAGCGCACGAGTTTGCACAGCCAAATTTGCATATGTAGACAAGACACAGGAAACAAATGGTAAATGGACTGCATTTATATAACGTTTTCAACTACACCATATGGTGCCTTAGGCACTTCACAATTAAGCCTCACATTCACCCATTCATACACACACTCATACAACAGTGGTTGACTGCTGCCAGGTCCACGAAAGCAAATCGGGGTTCAATGTCTTGCTCAAGGACACTTCAACATGGTCACCAGGGGTGAGGATCGAACCCACAACCTCACGGATGGGAGAAGACCACTCAACCACCGAGCCATACCACCCATGCAAACACACGAGACGCGCGGAGACGCAGGCGGGCCCAAGCTAATCGTCATAAGGCAATCCATGTAAGAAAGGCCGGGCTTAAATCATAGTATGATTTATGCTTTTGCCCATTAAATTAAAAAAACATATATATAAACTCAAAACTTTAAGTGCAATATAAGTCAAGATAAATAACTATTTTATACATGTCCGTGTATAAAATAACAAGGTATCCTGCCTTACTATATATTGCACTTGTAATGCACTTGAAGTTGTGTTCCTAAGATCCAAATGGCCATATTGAACATTTTGAATTATTCTGTAGATCAGCTGTGTCAAACATACGGCCCATGGGCCGGATAAGGCACACAAGGGGGTTTAATCCGGCCCGCAAGACGAATTACTAAAACAAAAAAAAATTGTAAAGGCAAACCAATTCATCAGCCGGCTACAATCAAATCATAGAAATTCATAATTTCACAAGCAGTCCTCAGATGAGCAGTATAACTTGTACATGGCATTGTCTTGGATGTCATTATTTTACACACAACTTAAAGTTACGGTTTGTTTGAAAAATAATAATAATTAAATCATAGACTGACATAAAAGTGTTAAATACGACACAAATTCAATTACTGGTAACACAAATACATATGACAAGGATTAACGTCCTTATAACTTCATTAAATGCGCCACACAATGCATTCTGGGAACAAATATATATGCAAGTAGATTTAACACATCTGGAACTCATATAGGCAAAGTGTTGCTGCGTTTAATTTGCATTTGTGTTATTTTTTGGAACAATATGATTACAGATGAGTTCCGTAATTTAGGGCTGACCCACAAATAGTGAAAATCTGCATATAATTGACGGCAATTGTTTTTAAGTTATATACCATTATTTTACCGATCCGATCTGAGTTAATATTAGTTTATTAGTAGATACTGATGCGCCTTTCAGCTTTATAAATTGTTAATAGCCTCCCTTATAAATACATTTATATTATATTATATTTATTTTCCTTATAAATACCCTTTGTCGAGTGAGCGGGTCGGCGAACAAGGAAGCCTAGTCGATTTGAATGGAGAGCACCAGCAATGGACGACTTTCTGGTCCACTGTCACTTCGACTTGTTGTCGAGCAGCTCAAGTCACAAGTTGTGGTGACAGTGGACAAGATAGTCGTCCATTGCTTTAGTTCTCCAATGCAAGCCGGCGAGACTTCCTTTTTTGCCGACCCGCTCACTCGACCATTAAAAGGCAGTTTGCAACGGCGGAGTCCAAACCAAGACACACTTAGGACCGTCCCTTCTTTTGAATAACATTTCGTCCTGGCAGTATGAACCAAAACTGCTAAAATTAAGAATAAATAAATACATAAATGATTAAATAAATAAATACATGACTAAAAGTGAAAATAAAAATGAATATAAAAAATATAATTCAAAAATTAAATACAAATGTATATATATATATACAAACCCAATTACCAAAAAGTTGGGACACTATACAAATTGTGAATAAAAACGGAATGCAATTATGTGGTAGTGCAAAATTTTAATATTATGTTCAGAATAGAACATAGATGACAGGTCAAAAGTTTAAACTGAAAACATTTATCATTTTAAGGGAAAAATATGTTGATTGTAAATTTCATGGTGCCAACAAATCGAAAAAAGTTGGGACAGGTAGCAATAAGAGGCTGGAAAAGTCAATTGCACTTATAAATAAAACAGCTGGAAGACCAGTTACCACTAATGAGGTCCATTGGCAACTTGATTGGAGTATAAAAAGAGCTTCTCGGAGTGGCAGTGTCTCTCAGAAGCGAAGATGGGTGGAGAATCGCCAATTCCTCCAAGGTTGCGCAGAAAGATAGTGGAGAAATATCAGAAAGGTGTTTACCAGCGAAAAATTGCAAAAAGGTTGAAGTAATCATCATCTACAGTGCATAACATCATCCAAAGATTCAGAGAATCTGGAACAATCTCTGTGTGTAAGGGTCAAGGCTGAAAAATCTTACTGGATACCCATGATCTTCGGGCCCATAAACGGCACTGCACCACAAACAGGAATGCTTACTGTAAGGGAAATCACAGAAAGAGCTCAGCAATACTTCCAGAAAACATTGTGGGTGAACACAATCCACCGTGCCAGCCGCCGTTGCCAGATGAAACTCGACAGTACAAAGAAGAAGCCATTTCTCAAGCAGACCAAGAAGTGCAGGCGTTTCTCTGGGCCAGAGGTTATTTCAAATGGAGTGTGGCAAGGTGGAAACCTGTTTTGTGGTCAGACGAATCACGGTTCCAAGTTCTTTGTAGAAAACTGGGGCGATATATCATACTGACTAAAGAGGACAAGGATAACCCAAGTTGTTATCAGCACTCAGTTTATAAGCCTGCATCTGGGATGGTATAGGGTTTCATGAGTGCGTGTGGCATGGGCAGCTTCCACATCTGGAAAGGCATCGTCAATGCAGAAAGGTATATTCAGGTTGGTGAACAACATTTACTCCCATCCAGGCATCATCACTTTCAGAGAAGATCTTGCATTTCTCAACACGATAATGGCAGACCACATGCAGCACCAATTATAACATCATGGCTGCGTAGGAAAAGGATCCGGGTATTGAAATGGCTAGCCTGCAGTCCACTTCTTTCACTTATAGAGCACATTTGGCGCAACATAAAGGGGAAGAACAAAGAAAGACCAAGGCACTTGAACAGTTAGAGAGACGCGTGTTAGACAAGAATGGGACACCATTCTTATTTCTAAACTTGAGAAACTTGTCTCCTCGATCCCCAGACGTTTGCAGACTGTTGTAAGATGAAGAGGGGATGCCTCACAGTGTTGAAAATGACTTTGTCCCAACTTTTTTTTTAGATTTGTTGACACCATGGAATTTAAAATCAACATAGTTTCCCCTAAAATGATACATTTTCTCAGTTTAAACTTTTGACATTTTCTCTGTTCTATTCTGAATAAAATATTACAATTTGGCACTTCCATATAATTAATTGCATTCTGTTTTTATTCACAATTTGTATAGTGTCCAAACTTTTTTTAGAATTAAGTATGTGTATATATATATATATATATATATATATATATATAACAATGTATGAAGCCATTAAAAGAAAATAAAATTCTGCCATAGTTTGAGGTTAGGCTTAAGAACTGTTGCTGCCATGTCTTGCCAGTCCACTGTCCTCATTCTTTCTCAGCTGCTCTAAATAGAGCAAGAAACAAACATTTGAACAAGTTCACTAGCAAGATACATCACATTTAAATAATAACAACCTCAGATTTTCTACATACTTGAATGTTACCTAGATCTACCAATAGATGGCAGTAGAGCACAATAACAAAACAAGCCTCTCAAAACTGTCGCTGGTTTCTTGTGCTTGGTCAAAAAAAAAAAAAAAGAAAAAAAAAAGAAAAAAAAAAAAAGGAAAAAGTAAAAAGAAAAAAAAGAAAAAGAAAAAAGAAAAAAGGGTTTCCTAGTCAGGCTATGGGTCACAACGCATGGCCATTGGCGAGTTTCATAACATCGAAAAACAGCTTTTGTTCAAAAGCACAAAATGTGTTATGCTCATCGTGCTCATGTGAAATAAAGCAACTGTGTGCAACAAGTGGGAGACGACACAAGCAGGAATGCCGATGCGTGTAGGTGCAAGTGAACCTGTGCTCGTGAATGTGTGTGTTTGTGTACAGCCATACTGGCTCCTGAAGAAGTTGCTGTGGAATTACTCAGGCAAAGTGTTGGCAAAAGTGATGAAGTGGACAGTCAACAGACCTTTTATTATTCCATTACAATAATAATATAAAAAAATATATATACTTTATCACAAGCCTGTGTTCACCTCTGTGTCAGTTGTCAGTTGTCTCTTTGTGGTGTGAAAAAAGTTGAAAAAAAGTACAGCAAATTTTTTTTGCCGAGTTTGAAGTCTTTGGCCATAATAAAGCACAAAACGACAATGCTCATCAACAAAGAAGACCTTACGTACACTGAAGTATGCTGGTGGCAGCATCATGCTTTCAGGACAGTTATCTTTTAGCTGGAATTGAGGCCTAAGACAAAGTGGAAGTAATTATGAGTATTTCAGAATAGAAGTAAATGTTAGCACAAAACCATTGTGCTTCTGCTATAAAGCTAAAGCAAAAAATAAATAAAAAATCATACTAGAACACCTGAAATTTATTTTGGGGTTATAACCAGAGTCACTTAAAATTGTGTCATTTTGGTGGCGCATGCCGACTCACATTAACAAGTGGCGGGCAAAGAGTTTCAGTCACACGCATTCAATGGGGACATAAGTTACCGAATCCACTTTTAATGCCACCACAATCATGTTGCAAAATAATATACATATCAATATGTGACTATGCTTGGCATTCAAGAAGAGACAGAGGCATTTTGTGTATTTGAGGATGAATGCCATCATTGTGAAACCAAGAAATACCTCTAACTTCCAATACATCACCTCAGAGCCACTCCAAAACTTTATGGTACATTTCATAATCAGAAATAAAAATAATAAGAACTTTAAATTAAAAACAACATACTCACCAGAGATCCAGATGCAGAAGACCTCCTTTCTTTGTTCCTGCCATCTCTGTAAGCTAGCTAGCTATAGCGCCCATACATGCCACTCTAAAAAGTGCCCCTAAACAACATTTTCTCTGTGGAAACTAGCCAGTCAGCAACTGTGTTTGATTGACCTACGCTTGTTTTGTAAAGTAGGCCATGAAAATACATTTTTAATCGTGGCCAACATTGTCCAATAAATCAATCTTTGGTATGTATATTCATCTCAACCAATCAGAGGGCTAAACATAGCCGACTATTTAGCTGAACCAATCAAGTATGGAAAAATGCCCACGTCACTCTGAGCCCTCATGAACGGTAAATTTAAAATCCGATAAAACCCCATATCAAACTGACGGGCGAACATTTGCAAGTTTTTGCCAAGGTAGTGATTGTTGATTTCTCTTACGGTTTGTTAAAGGTCACAACATTTAGCAAATGTTGCAACCTTGAACGAACGCTGACGAGAATTCAACATTCGCTACCTTCACAAAAACTCGCAAATGTTCAACCTTTCATGTTTGATACGGGCTTAAGTTAAATAAACAAACAAACTGCTGTTTCAATGTGTGTAAGTGTGTGCTTGACACCAGCATTCGGGATTCTGAAGGAATGGTTGATTACATTTACATGGCAACATATAGAAACCGAAATATGATATAACAAAAGAAAGAAAAAAGAAAGAAAAAAAAACTGAGTGTGTGTGCCACATTTCTAAATTGTTTATGTTTATTTCCCCTCTCAAAAATACTAAATAAAAATTCTATTGAATTGTACAATTTCTAGGTCACATTAATGGTGGAAAGAGTTTGTTAAAGCATTAGCTTGAGCATATATACAATTTAGGGTATGAATTGAAAAGCATTGCTCATTCTGCCAAACTAAATAAAAATATCACATGGAAATATTTTAATTGCACTTTTTAACAAAGTCCGACTCCACTAATCAGTTGTAATTAAAAATAAATAAAATATACTGATTAGTCAAGAATATTTATGAATCTTGGATAAATGTAGTGCAAGTATAAGTTATTGACTTAATGCTTTACCACCTATGAATTGTAAAGTTATGTGATCGGATTTACAGAATAAATCTTGTGCCTTGGAAACCCCTTAAGAAAACAAACATTTTCCGTATTCCAGTGTAACACGATGCATTTCCAATCAGCGTATTTGCAGCCATGAGGAAATGTAAGTCAAGGGATGTAACAATGAACAGTGTAAATAATCTCACACTGTATTTCGCAAGTCTGCCCTTCACCTTTGTGTGCACATATCAGAAAGAGTTTCTTCTGACTCAGTCAAATGCAATTTGCAGTAATTCTTTTATATGCTTGTGTACAAAGCACCAACACACACCCAGGCCAGATAACAGAAAGTCTCAGTTGGAACTTGGCAGGTCAAACAGTTCAAGTTGAAGTACTTTAAACAGTGCGGCTGCACAGAGAAAGTGACAGGAACTTATTATTTACACGTTAAACATTACTAAATGGTACTAGTCCGTGCGAGTGAACAAGACTTTTTTGGAAAGCACTTATGTTGTTGGCAGTTTACGGGATTTGCTTAAATTGGTGCGTGAACAAAATGTTTTTTGATGCCACGCAATCGTTGTAAAAGCAATATTTTTGACAAGGTTCTTGTACTGGAGCTGATTAGATTGTGTAGGTATACTGTTGTAAATGCTGAATTTCTTTAGAATTCTTCTTTTAGTTCCAAGATATTATCACGTTCATTGGAACCTGGATTCTTCTGGTTTATAGACTGACAGGACAATCCCAGTTATGTAATAATCCACACAGGGTACGGGTCAGCCACTACTCACATTGCTGCCCTCTGAAGAATACTAAATCTGAGCCGTCATTTTTCTTTTTTAATTATATGGTGTTAGGTGTAACCATCCCGTGAAGTGATAATGAGCAGAAATAACAGGCCTCAGCACAACCAATCCTGCTTGTGTCTCCCACAGTTCCTCACTACAAATGAAATTTGAGATGATTCCAATGCACAAGGCAACAAGCTCCAGCATTTGCAGTCCCTGGGCTTCTTGGAAGGAGTTAATGCTCGGTAGCTTTGTCCTTCACCAGGCATTTTCTTGTAATTTTCTGTGTGTGGTACACAACAGTGTCACGAATAGCATAATAATAGCATCATACAGATATTTTCAGATGTGCAGTACAATGATTATTACACATCTAATGGTTTAACTGCTTATGCAATATTTGTGTTCTCTTTCTGAGTGAATGTCGGGTAAATTGTAAGCGCAGACCATATAGCAGTATTAAATTAAGTAGCCTCAAAGATGATGCACATGAAAACTCACAGGTTCCTGAAGACAAGCAGACTAAGGACATGGACTGGTACCATGTCTTGTGGTCTGACGAGACCAAGAGCAATTTTTTTTTTGGTACAGATAGCGTCAAGTGCGTGTGAGTACAAAAATACTATTTATTACCGTTTAATTTCTCAGTAATTTTAAATGTTTTTCCCTTTTTTCTCCAGAGTTTTAAAGTTGCATTTTACAGTTTATTCCCTTAAACGACCGACAAATACTTGTAAAATTAAGATTAATTTGTGAACATATTTTAACAATAAATATATGTATTTCTAATGTGTTATTTTTTGGGGGCGGTAGGGGCGGTGGGGGGGGGGGGTATTGTGTTTTCACAGTTACAATGATTTCATATTATTTTACATTCAGTACAGTGGTACATAGGAGTTTGAACATAATTCGTTCCTGCGAAGTGTTCAAAGTCCGAATTGTTGAACCTCCGAAACATTTTTTCCCATAGGAAATAATGTAAATGCAATTAATCTGTTCCCAAGCTCCAAAAACAGAAAATTCCTATTTTAATTTATATTTATGTTTTTTACATTTACAGTACAGTACAGTATTTAAACAATAAAAATACCTTACCTTACCTTACCTGTTGTGGTGTGATGGCATCAGTAGATGAAAAATGCTATGTTAATGCTAGTTGTAGTTCAGTGCTGAGTTTGTGTATTTTACATTGGGCATATTGTTAGACTACTAAGCGGTCCTTGCGTGCGTTGTTTAACGTCAGGCACGTTGTTGAACAGCTAAGGGGGGAGGGGGGGTCCTCGTGCCAGTATAGTCACGGTAGTTACATACGGCGCGATAATCTCCTTTCTAATTCCGCTGCAGTTCATAGCACTGTATGTTTTTCTTTGCTGCCACTGGCACTGTTGTCTTTCTTTGGGCCCATGGCGATGAAAATTGTTGTGGAAAAATCAAAATGCACTCGTGAGTATGGAGCACCTCCGGGAGTATTCACGATCTGACTGGAAATGAGCAGTGCATCGCCTCAACTACTGCAACGTGAGCATTCTGCATTCCCCGGCTTCACTCGGCTTCGCTCGGCTTTGCTCAGCTTTGCTCGGCTTCACTCGTTTACCCGTTTTCAAAGTATGTTCGGCTTAGCTTGCTTAGCTTAGGTGTTCGAACTCCGAGAATGAGTTCAAACTCAGAGGCAATTTTTAATACGATTTTTTGGTTGAAGTCCGAATTGTACGAGTTCCGAGACGTTCAAACTCCAAGGTTCCACTGTATATAAGATCAAAGTCTATTTTTAAAAATCGAATGTTTTAAAAATATAGGGAAAATCAGTAAAATAAAATAAATATCGAAATTCATTTTTTGTTTTTTTTAACAGTGCGTGGTGATGACATACTGAAGCAAAAGAACGGGATCTCCTCCCTCCAGAAACTGGGCATCATCGCAGTACTCCAGCATGATAACAACCCTTAACACACCTCCGAGCTGACCACTGTCTTGCTTAAGAAGCTTTGAATTGAGCCTGTGTGGCAGCCTCAAATGGAATATGGAGTAGCACAAGGTCTCTGATAACAACCAGCTCTGTTATGTCGTCAGTGGAAGTGGACTTAAGTGGCAACCTATGAAGTGCTGGTGAATTATATTCCAAAGAGTAATGAGAAAATGCTGAAAAATAATGATGGACACAAATTAGTGGAATTTCTGCCACAATTGTATTCACTTTTGATGCTAGCAGTTCAGACATTAATAACTGTGTGCTGAGTTATTTTGAGGGCACAATAAATTTACACCATTAGACAAGGTGTATGCTGACTATGTAGTAAAATGAAATTTTTTCAGTTTTGTCCATGAAAAGACATGACGTCTGTGAGGGGAGTACTCACTCTTCTGAAATATTGTAAGACACTTAGATGGAAAAATAATTTTAGGGGCAAAAAAAATACTGCAACATAAGTTAGTGGGAAATTACATTAGATTTCATGCTTGGTACAGCTTTAAATGACAGGCTGTGCCTTGATTAATTAGTACAAAATGTTCCTGTTCAAGGTAGTCGTTAGACACGTCACTCCAAAGGCACAGAATGTTTTAAAAATCACCCCAGAACAAGCACCAGAAGTTTTCTTGGAAGTTTTCCCTGGGGGGGAAACTGACATTCATTGTGAAGCGTTGCAGTTCACCTGGAAAGATCTAAGATGTTATCTTTTCATGTGCTGCGTCACCCTCATGTGAACAATTTGACCAAGACACAGTTTACATTATTTGTCCATTTCATTTTAAGGCTGGGGAAATGTGATTTTTGTCTTTTGTCATCTTCCAATGCTCAGTGTTTGTTTTCACCCTCACTCAAGTAAGTTGGGCTCACCTTGTGTCACGAGTAGATCTACTTTTTAGGATCATGATAAAGATAAGTATTCCTTTGTTACATCGGTGAAATCCCTACAAACAATTATAATAATTGTTCAGCTCTAGGGGCACAAACACCTGCTGTATGGGAGATGGACAGATAAGAACGTGCATCAAAAGAGATGTGAACAGAAACAGTTTAAATATTGTCAGGAGTTCCGTGCATGATGGGAAATACCCAGACAGTCACAGTCTCTGGCAGCTAACAGATGATAATGTTTAAAAAATCAATAAATTAACTAATCACATGAGCAATGTAATGATGAAAGTAAGTCTCAAGTGTGAACCTTCAAGTTTCAAGCAGGCTCTTATAGTGGAATTACAGTTTCTTGGAGAGTTGGCCTCTTACTGGAAGTGTGCAAAATCTAGCAAACAAGATTTGAAAGCCTTTAAGAGCCACTGCGCCACCATGCGTGGTACCAAGTTGATATGAAGTCTTCCTTATATTAGCGCCATTTTCAAAGTAAACTGTTGCTTTGTAAGTAAAGTTGCTGGTTATGATATTAAGACAAAAACATGTTCACATATTTCCACACAAAATTACTTGTGATATCTGTACTTGGTATCTGTATAAGGGACTACTCAAGAGTAGAGTCTTCGTATTGGTATTGGTCTGGAAAAAAATATGGTATCAAACATCCCTAAGAAAAAATATATACCGTAAAATTCAGTGAATAACATGCATCCATATAATAGGTCCCCTTCAAAATAACCCTTAAAACGCCCCAATTAGCTGGTATCCTTAATATGAATAAATAAAGATTCAAAACATTGCAATAAAGTGTAAAAAAATAAGACGTAAGATGAGCTGTGTTTTAGGTTAGAGTCGCTGTTGTAACTGTTTACTTAACTTGTTGATACTGGAATGTGGCTTTTAAAGCCTCCCAATGATCGTGAACAGCATGAGGATTGATGGATAGATAGATAGATAGTATTGAAATGTTTTATTGTGATTTATACCCAGATATGCATGTCCAAGGTATGTGTGCAATGTGATGGTCTAGTTACAAGACAAACATCTGTTAAACAACACCTCAACATTGGAGTGTTGCCTAGCTCGCAAGTGTAACACTTCAGTATAATACAGTGTACAAAGGTACAACAATTACTTATGTATACAGTCACAATTCTCTAAATACTTATTTTGCTTTTTTTTGCTAAATGATTTGAGTGGTGACTCAAACAGTTAGCACGATTGTCAGTCCTTGTGTCTATTGGAGCTTCTATGGGATTTCTTCTGACTCACTGGCTTAATCCAGGGTGATACAGCTGCTCCAAGAAAAAAAGACAGTGTTGAAAGGCAATATTGCATCTGTACGACGGTGTATTAAGGCCACGTATAAATTAATATTTTTTAGAGGGTGGGGGCAATATTCTGAGAAAAACAGTATTTGTTCTTACAGTTGCTATTATTTTAGTTTATTCTATTCTTTCACTTTCTTATTGTTTTATTTTGTCATTGTCATTTAAAGTTATATTTAAAGTTGAGATTTCAAGGATTTAAAGATTTTATTTTCTCAAAATTCAAGTACGCAAACGTCCAAGGATTTTTTATTTGTTTGTCTTAACACACATTTCCACATGACATGGCACGAAATACAATCCCTGAGGTCCCAGGTTAGTCCAATAAGTCCCAAGACTTGTGAAAATAACACAAGATAAAAATATATAAAAGAAAAGGTTAATGCTTTACAGCAGTTGTAAATCAGTAAGAATTGTTTTACTATTGATAGATAAATCTATACAATAACCTTGAATACTTCATGAAATGAGTGGATAAGGTCATACTAGGGTCTTGTCATTCAAAACAAAGAATCTTAATACTAGCAAAAGTTTGTGCGTAAGAGACACCCACTGAAAATGAATGGGGGCGGGGGGGGGGGGGTGTTGGAATGATTTTATGCATTACATATATTTTTAAATAATCGTCAGATAAATCAGTAATTGGTTGTTGTTTTTCTGCCAAAAATCAGCATCGGACTCAAAAAATGCATATCGGTCGGGGCCTAATTTGTGAGTCTAATAAGGACAAGCAGCATAGAAAAAGAGTACATGAATGGACTCTCCCATTTGCATTCTGAACAATGAAAATGTATTCTTTTTAACTTGAAAATGACCAAAAAGTAAATAAGTCCCATATCATCACTTTATTAGTATTTACACAAATGTCAATGTGTGCAAACATGCCAAGTTTCATTTAAATCAGATATTATTTCTGTATAACTCCTCTATCCTTTGCACTTTTGTGGTCCCTCGAGCCAAAAAAGTACCCTATTCCTAAAACTGAGGAGTCAAAAAGCACTTGGCAAAAAGAATGAGCTACTGTATGACACCTTGCCTCCTGAATCTCCATCTTTCCCCTGATCCTCCAGAATTGTATCAAGTAGGTTTGCTGCTTCCGATTCTACTTGATCGTCATCCAGCACCTCATTGTGTGGTTTGGGGTTTGCCTGTTCTGAATATTGCAGTGGCTCCAGGATCTGTGGCTGAGAATCTATAGCTTGGCTGGACAAAGACTTGGACAAAGGAACATGTACCAGAGAGGACACTGATGGAGTTGTAGACCCTTGGGCAAACTGGACCCCTGAAATCATGGTGGAGATGGTGGTGAGGGGCCGGGTCCACGGGATATAAGCACACCCTAAATCTGGGAGCTCCATCTGAGGAAGGGAGCATGTTGCTGCAGCCACAGGGATGGCCTGGAACAACAAAAACTAATCTGTAAGCAGTGCTAATTCCCTGTTGCTCATTATTATTTTATATAAATTTGATTCTATTTCCAACTACTCACCCCAACGTTAGTGAGCAGCGGTGTCTGTGTATAGGTCAGCATGGTGTAACTGGGGCACATAGTTTGCATGTAGACATCCGCTGTCAAAGTGGGGCCGACTGGGCAGGCCGGTGGCTGAATGGAGGCGACCTGCTGGCCATAGTCAGGTGAGGACCAAGCCGGCTGAAGTCCATTCCTGCTGACAGGGAGCGAAGCGCGCCATTCATCACATACTGGAGACTTTGCTTGGGAGCAGCTGGCTACATCAGCCCCAAAGATTCCTGAATTGAATGAAAATATATACAGTAGAGTAAATCTGGCAAGCCTCACATGCAGGTGTTTGACCGGAAGTCAGATGATTAAATGAGTACCTTGTGTCAATGTTGACTGGTTGTTGTATGTAATCACATCCTAAAAAAATGATACACATTGCAACGATGAGTGGAAAGCTGGAGTGGCTGACTGAAATGTCATGAATTTACAACAGAATCATAATTATAAGTGCTGCTGAACTGTCACATACTATATATATGCAATTTAGTCTTGCACGATTAAAACCAGATGTCAGCTATTGTATATGAAGGGGCTGTGTTCCATAGCACAGCAACAAATAATTAATTCTGTAGCAACCTACATGATAACACTGGGGAACATTTTCTGCTGCTTAGTTTTGAGGGCAGAATCCTAAACTGATCGCAGTAGCTTTTTTTGTTTAGTTTTTTACGTCAAGTGATTGAGCTATAGGATCCCTGTTTTCTTAAAATAATAATAATAATAATAATAATAATAATAATATATTTGTATGTATGTATATAAAACTAAAAAAATCAATAAAAACCCAGAATAAAATTAAATAGAATTTACAACGGTATGCCCATGATTACAAAGTTAAGAGAAAAGCCAGTTCTAATTACAATCAGTGGTACTTTAACTTACTCCCTACTACACTGTGTAAAATAAAATAAAATAAATAAATAAAATAAAAACATGTTAAAAAAACGGTAAACGGTTTGGAATTACTGTAATTCATTTATATAGCACTTTTCCACGTTATGAGGCTCTAAAACTATTTTAGATTTTGACTAGTCATTCATCTTCTGATGACGCAGAATTAGGAGTTCAGTATCTTATTATCTCACAAAGGGGATAGAACCCACAACACCTCAGGGATAGTAGACGACCACGCTACCACTGAGCCACACCACCACTGTTTTTTGTCATTTTAGATCACATGAACTGTATACAGAGGCAGCATCCATAAATCCAATCTTTGCTTTGCATATTATTCACCCTCTCAAGCTTCCCCTTTCCCTATATATCATTAGATATCCTTTCAAAATAAATGTTAATACAATGTCAATGAATGTTACCATCCAATGTTACCAATAATAAAAAAAAACATTAGTCAATTATAACATATATAATTTATCGTAAAATTACAAAATTTTGACTATTTAATTTCTCAGTAATTTAAAATGTTTTTTCCTCTTTTTTCCAGAATTGTATTTATTTATTATTATTTTTTTTTTTTACAGTTTATTCCCTTAAATAACTGACAAATATTTGTGAAATTAAGTTTAATTTGTGAACATATTTTACCAATAAATTTTTTGGGGTGGTGGGGTAGAAGAACATATATTGTGTTTTCACAGTTACAATGATTCCATGTTATTTTAAATTCAGTACATAAGAGCACAGTCTATTTTTGAAAATTAAATATTTAAAAAATATAGGAAAAATCTGTAAATTAAAATAAACATTGAAATTCTGTTATTTTAGGATTTTCAGTGTATGCTAGCTTTCTGTGTGATATTGATAGTACTGACCTACTGGGAGCCGTACACACATCTCACCTCACTGTCTCAATTGTGACTGCACAAAAAAGTTGTCACATACCTGGAGGTGAGTCCAATCGTGACCAGCTCTTCTTACTACATTCTTACTGCAGCTAATCACTGGAATTTTGCGTATTTGGAGGGTAAATTATGGAGAGAAAAAATTGACATGCTAGAAAAAAAAAAGACTGTAATTTTGGAATCAGCATGACAATTTAAATTTTAATCAGCACAAAAATGTAACTCAACAGATTTTTTTCATTTTAGTTCAATCTTTTACATTCATCCCAGTAGCCTCTAAACACAACATAGAGAGCACTAAGACCACAGGATATGCCGACTGAAAACGGGTCTGATAATGTGACCATTTATTTAACAATGCAAAGTACACCAAGTTGTATTATTATTATTATTGCAAAACAATGAAAAATAAAAAATAATTTATAGTTGTAAAGGATGTCATGGTTTTGTCATATTGCTAATTGTGCCATAGTGTTCCAAATGTGTTTACTCTTACTTACTTTGGGAAACTGCTGTCTCTTAAGCATTCACCAAAAAGTTGTCTTGCCAATGAGTGTGTTCTAAAGGATGTGTGTGTGTCTTGTGTGTGTGTGTGGGTGCAATAAAAAGCAAAAGGGCTGGAACTTTGGCAAGGCTGCAGGTTATTTTGCATAGGGCGCTGTGCCCTGTCCCGGAGCCCTGCAGCAAATGGCTGTAACTGTCATGGAAAAACACCTGCATTATATAAGGGCAAAATCCCCCTGTGTTCAGGAAAAGGCTCTGGCTCACGCAGGGCTTTTCTTGTAGCTTTTGTGAATAGCACTAATGATTGGGAATTATACTCAAGCTGTCAAAATGTCAATAACATTTTCAACCTACAACTTCCATGTCACAACATTCAGACCAAATGACTTTGAAATCTGTGTATCAGCCACCAAGTATTAGTGGTTATAAAATAATCACAATGTTGTTCATTCCCAGACCGTTTAAATGAGTAAAAACTCCAAACCAAGCAAAATGCAACTGACTGAAGGAGCATCATTTACCTTTTTGAAACTGAAAGCTACTTCTCAGCTATTGATTAATGCGAAGGGTTACCAGTTTGATGCAGGCTTCTGAAGTAACATATTTTCTCTAATTACCGCTACATTATTAATAATAGTTATAATAATAATAATCAATCATATTAATTTAATTAATGTGAAAACACTGATCATCTTAATGCTTTCTCACAATAATTAGGAAACAGTTAAATAACATACACAATACTGTACTCTACAACATTCTTAGAAAATCGCAATGTCCTATTACTGTTCAGCAGGGGTACTTAACTTGGCAAGAGCCAGACAGATAATGTGAATCACTCAAAGGAGTTCTCGAATGTACAATACTTTAACAACGAATAATTGCCAGATGGGGCCCCTGCCCCTATTGCTGAATAGGTTCTTGCACATATCCGTCTTGTTCGCACCCCACTGCCGACCAAAACAGTTCGACGCATGTCTGTCATTCGCTAGTCAACAAATATTTTCCAGAGCCAAATTTTGTTCACAGTCGGTCCCTAATCATGATGTACTTTTTCAACAGGTCAATGGGCTATTAAAGCAAAACGATGGTGAGGACAGGGAGCATTAGCTGTAGCAACCTCTGAATAGGGTTAAGCCGAAAGGGAAATAAGATTACGCGTGTACTAAAAGCTGTTTCTTGAATGTCACCTTGCTGTTTAGCACTGTTTAGAGCTGTCAGAAATACATTCACACAAATACAACTAACCTATTATAGATCAATACCTTGTCACTCAAACTCAAACAGACCCGTTTCTCAAATCACAGTTTGCTTTAATGGGTACTGGTCATGTGTGGATCTATATGATATGCTTACTGCAGTATGTGTTGTTGCTTTGGTGCTCAGCAGCTCCACACTTCTTTTCCTTCGCAGCAGCTCCTTGACTGGGTCTTTGACTCGAACACCCTGGTATGGTCTGGACCTGCTCACAGGAGCCGGATGGGCTGGAATACCAGAAAAGAGACATGGGTGCAACTTTATTTTCATTTTGTGGACAAATAAGATATGACCACATTTATAATATATGGACTACAAGACTTGACAGAAGGACCAGTTTAGAAGCTGGATATACTGTACTAGACATCAATTGCATACAAAAAGGAAAATAATGAAAATATTGTTACATGAGCTCCTCTGTAACTGCAAATCAAATTGAGCACTGATATTTTGGTAAAAGTTCAGAATTATTGTATTATTGGATGTCATTAGATTTAGTTGAGAGAGAGAGGGAGGATATTGTTGACTCACAGCTACAAATTCTTCTGCCTGCTTTAATGACAACCTAACATCAGTTTTTTACCACAGTAGTTATTCAGGCTTTTCTTAACTTCTACTAGACAAAGTACATGTCCACCACTTTTGTCCATTCATCCTTTTACCGCTTATCCTGTTCAAGTTCTCAGGGAGCTGGACAAAATGATACCAATTCACACTAATATTTACACCCTAACTGTACTTCATGTTTTTAAGTATTCCTCCTCCTGAAATCATACTTCCGAATTCAACCAAATTTGAAGTGAAAACTGATACTAATTGAAATGGAATTGATCTTCCATTATGAAAGCAGACCTCTTTTTGATATTGTACTGTTACTTTGGTGTTCATGTGTGTATACTGTATATGACTTTGCATTAAGAAAAATACACTTCTTAGACCACCCACCAGGCTGTAATGAACTTGCTCCTCTGCGTGCAATTTTTTTTATAAACTGTCATTTTTCTCTAAGTGCGTGTCTTTTCTCGTCTACAAAAGGATTAACATTTTACCCCTCACCAAATCTCGGTTCAGAACTGAAAAATGTATTTTCATTTTTCAGAATTTTTTGTGGCTTTATTTTTTTGCCACACTTATTGCATAACATTTCAAGAGGGAAAATAATAAAAAGAATATAGTAATACAAGTAGTATAATAATGAACTAAGTGGGCTCACACTCAAAGCAATATGGACCGTCACATGTCCAATTACATAAGTGCGTTGTCCCTTTTTGACAAAGCAAATTTGGAATGTTTTATGTTTTACTGTAGTTAAAACGATACTTGGCTCATTTAGCCATTTTCAATAGTAAGGAGTTAATATTTTGTCTATAATTAATTTGATAAATTCTTGATGCACAATTAATACCTTCAAGAAAACATTTTGACTGAAAATGACACCACACGTGCACAGAGCTCAGGTAACGACCAATCATGCAACAACAACTTCGCAAACGTAGTTAGCTCTGCTTACAGCTAGTGTTCGACCCAATGGATCGACCGCCGCTTATCTTCCACAGCTAGGGCTGCAGGTGGTCGCCACCGAGTCCCGTACTTCAGGCTCCCGCTGCTTGCCACCCTCGGCTTTGCTCTCGAAAGCTTTTACTAGCTTCCTTCCACTGCTATATAAAGATGACTTGACTAGCCACTCTTGTTAGCCGCTTGATCCAGCCTGTTGCTCAGCTAACTCCCACTAGACACTCGCGTTAGCTAGCTCGGTCATTCGGTGTCACTTGCCGGGCTTCTCCCTGGCTGCCAAGTCGCTGTTGCTTGCCAAGATGCTCCCTCGCTCATGCCAAATAATAATATTGGTGGTAGACTTGCGAAGCATGGTCTCTCTGAGTCACCATAGTTTGTGTGCTTTGAAATGCATGTGCTTCGACTGTATTATAGTATTTGGCGACATCTAGTGGTCAACTTTTACACACTGTACCTTTTAATGTATTAATTGTACATAAAAAATAATTACAAATTAATTCTCGACAAAATGATAACTTTTATTTCTGAAAATGGCTAAATGAGTCAAGTATCCCTTTAACTTCCTTTTACACATTTGACAAGTTACAATGTTTAAAAAGTGAGATGCTCCATCTATGATGCAAATCCTGCCTTGGGTCAGGGGTGAGCTGGGGACTATATCAGTTGACATGCTAGAGGCGCAAAATTACAACAGACATGCCAATCTCAGGGTGCACGTAGACAAAAAGCCTTTCGTATTCAAACCAAGTCTTGAATGAACCTGACATGCATGTTTTTGGAATGCAGGAGACAGTTTCCGAAATAATGCAAGCAGGCTGACTCCACACAGAAAGGTCAGAGATAAGATACCTAAAACCTTTGACTGCGAGGCAGACCTAGCATGCTGGCGGGAAAGAGGCCAGGTATTTATTTTCTACCCTGCTGCTCCTTTTTTATTACAGAGAAGAATGATCTTATCTCAGCTGGTTTATGAGAGGTGAAATGTGGTGTACACCTGTGCCTGATCACCTGTCGTTTTCAGGATATAATAAACAGGCCATTGAAAGAACCACTTTCATACACGGGTTTCATACGTGGACAGCGGCAGGACCACACCGCCACCATTGTATAGTGTCCTCTGCCAAATGGCTATTCAGAGAGGGACAACATACAGTTCTAGCGTTCTCAACTAGAAAATGTATACATTTTCACAAAGTGCCCCATCCAAGTCATGGAGATATTCTAAGTCCACTGCAGTTCAAACATGGTTGAAGTTGTGGTTCACGACATCAACCCAGCCAGAAAATGTCAAACCCTTACCAGCTCTATGACAATGAGTTGGAATGTGAGGGCTGACTGTTGGGGTGAGACTGTGAAGTTGGTGGCCAACACTTAAGACAGAGAAAATAAATCAATTTAACGCCCACGTTCCCACTGTCAATATGTAGGTTACAACTTATGGAACGGGCCCAGAGTCAGAAAAGAGCAAACACATTGTTGCAATTGCTTTATCTTTGTGAGTAATCACAGTCACCCCACCATTACTTGACTTGACCTGATGACTGAAAGTTGGTGGCCAACACTTAAGACAGAGAAAATAAATCAATTTAACGCCCACGTTCCCACTGTCAATATGTAGGCTACAACTTATGGAACGGGCCCAGAGTCAGAAAAGAGCAAACACATTGTTGCAATTGCTTTATCTTTGTGAGTAATCACAGTCACCCCACCATTACTTGACTTGACCTGATGACTGAAAGGCATAGCTGTTTCTTGCTATAGGCCAAGTAGGCGGCTGCCTAGGGCCCCCAAGCCACCAGGGGACCCCCAAGCTCTATGTGTAGTCTTACCTGAGGACAATAAAATGTCCTGTCTTTATCTGTCTCTAATATTTGTTTATTACATGGCTTTTATGATTAAAAAATAAACATAGGTTATAAATAAAATAAACTGTGATGATACGCAGTGGCTGGTGTTTTTGTGTTACACAGTTAGTGACGTAGAGCCTCTACGTCACTAAGTGTGTGAAAATGATTGACAGCTATCCATCTACCTTTCCCGTTAGCGGCAGTACTTATCAAAACAGACAGTGTAATGGCATCTAAAATAAGTTATCTCAGCGGCGCGAAAAAACTGAAGAAAAAGAAAACTGAAGGAAAAAACGGTCAAAGGAGAAAGGTTGGCACTTGTTGGTGTTGGATAGTTTGAGGCGAAACTCATTTTTATTTTATTTTTAGCAAGTTTGTTTATTTATTTTGCTAGCCAGCTCGCTAGCCTCGGGCAAGCGTTGAAAAGACACTGTACATCACAATTTTTAATATAATTCTAATAATAATAATATTCTGTATTACTGCAATATTACTGTAAATAAATAAATAAATTGGAATATTCATTCATGGTCTATTTGCTTGATAACCTAAGGAGCTATTTTAATATAGCTTGTTTTCCTTGCACTTTAGAATTGAGTTTGTTTTGTTGTGTTTTATTTAAATTAAACATTTGTCTGAATACTCAAAAGCTGTGTTATTTATTGATGTAAAAATGACTGTCAACTTAAGATGTTTAATTTTAACTGTAGTCTGTTTTGCTCATAAAGTCTAATAGATGGTGGTATCTTAGGAGACCATCTAAAGGGTTAAGAATCTTTTCATTGTAGTTTGGCAAACTAGGGGCTCCCAAACAGCATTTTGCCTAGGGCCCCCATGAAGCTAGAAACGGCCCTGCTGAAAGGTCAAGCATGCAATGTCACGAGGTGCTGACTTGAGATCTTGTAGCCATTTGGAATAAGGGCTTCACTGACATTTTCAACATCTCACCGTCATGCCATGTTTCATCCTGATTCAAGTCCTCCGCTATTGTGCCTGTCCCCAAGAACTCACATATTACAGACCTGTGGCGCTGACATCTGTAGTCATGAAGTCTTTTGAGTGTGTTGTCCTCACTTCAAGTCAATCACAACTTGAGGTGATGGAGAACTGCTGCAGTTCCCCTAGAGAGCCAGCAAATGCAGTCAACTTGACCCTGCACAGCATACCACTACTGCTAGACCCCTCTGGAAACCACGTTCATGTTTTTGGACTTCAGCTTGGCCGTCAACTCCATCTTCCCAGCTCTAATCTGAGACATGCTGTTCCAGCTCAACATGCCCAAATCCCTCTGCAGTTGGATTACAGACTAAATGACTTACTGTAAGTAACTGCAGCTGGGGAATACCATCTCGGACACAAGGACCATCAGCACCAGTGTACTTTCTCCCCAGCTCATCTCCTGTACATCAACTGCTGCATCCTTTAGTCTGTAAAACTGATCAGGCTTATGTCAGTCGGTGTCAGCCTAGTGGAAGGAGGTGCACCAGCTGGTGTCCTGGTGCAACTGGGATCTTAACATCCAGACAACAAATGAGATGACCGCAGACTAAAGAAAGGTCACAGGTCCACGATGCCCCTTCACCCTCACAGACTCCTCCAGCTTCAGTCTAGACTCTTTCCACTTCCTGGGCACCACCATCAACCAGAATCACACGTGGGTGTCGACCATCATCTCCCTCATCACAAAGGCCCATCTGAGCATGTTCTTCCTGAGACAGCTGAGCATACTCTAGCTGCCGGCCAAGATGAGGTGGTGCAGCTCTACAAGGCCATCATCGAGTCCATCCTCACCTCCCTTCTAACGCTGCCAGGAACAAGCACAGACTGCGCTGCTGAGAAGGTGATCGGCTGTAAGCTCCCAGAACCTATAAGTGTCCACGACCTGGGGGCGTGGAGGTCAGATTGCAGCTGCCCCTACTTACCCTGGCCTGGACACAGTTTGTTCGCACCTCTCCCCTCAGGCAGGAGGCTACGGTCAATTCGGACCATATCTCCCGCCACATGAACAGCTTCTTCCCCACGACTATCAGGCTTATGAACACTACATAAACCGACATCACTTAAAACTTCACACCTCCACTACTGCACATTGTTTTATTTTTATTAATTTACTTATGCTTTATTTTATTATGACCATTTGTGATTTTTGTTGCCCCATCAGCTTGAAAAAAAAAATCCTAGATGTGAATGTACAAATACAATAATTGAACTGATTCTGGTTTCCAATACACTCCTTATGCTGTGCCAATCTAGCCTGGCAGGCCGCACCAGCTTTTTTGAACAAAAGAAAGTTGGTCGTTTAAAGCTATTTCAGCCCAGCTCAAACCGAACCGTACAATCAAATTTATTTATTTACTGTAACGTATTCTTTGGGAGAAATGTCACACTTCGGTGCCCGAAGTCTATCATCATAGCTTTCTGTGATGTTTATCGACATCAAATGAAGTGAAATCCTTGGTTCTCCAGAAAACGCTGTTTTATTAATCCAACAGGCAACATAACACACACACATCCCACAGCCAACTGCCTTAACTCCCATCATAGCTTGCGAGAGCCAGTGTATACTTCACGGACAATAGTAATTCCCATACATCACACTTTCAAAATGTTGCGTGGGAAAGACGATAGTTTGTTTCATTCAGCATTTAACACCCTTTTAAATTACCAGAAACTCATGGAGTCATTAAAACCCCAGCAGCTGACAGCCATAGAAGCATTTCTTTGAAAAGAAGACATGTTTGCCTTGCCTCCCACGAGCTTTGAAAGAGTTGAATCTCTCAGTTAGCGCTACCTGTTTCAAATAAGGTGTTGCACATCAAAAGAGAGCCACTTATGACACCATGACTCATCAAGTTTTTACTGCAACAAGAACTGAAGTCATTCACTACTGTCTCATTAAGTGCATTTCCATTACCCTCAGTTTTGCCCACAAGACAAATTACGCAAAAGCAAGCTGGTAATGGCAACACGTGATTTTCGAAAAAACTCTCAATTATTGCAAAAAAGTTTTAACGCTCTCATGAGGTGGCTTTTGAGGCGTGTCGAAATAGAAGTGTTTCACAAAAGTGTAATGGGCATTTTGCGCATTCCCTGTAGTCACATGACCCCCGCCCGGTCATGGAGGAAAGTACAGGGCCACTTGCTTTCGTGTCGGAACTGCCTAATGAGGGATGACAAGTCTTTTTAAACACAAAGCGATTTAGCTATAAAGCCAAGGCCGCCATTCCATGCATGCTGCATATCGTTGCATGATAAATGGCCGTTCACCCGGGTAACGAGCAATTAAACGACGTATGGCGCACGTCGTCGTTGAAATCCGTTTTCTCCGTCTGCACCATAACACGAGTTATAAGCGCGTGCACACACAACACCAAATGCCCGAACCTGCCCGATAAGGGGAAAGAGATGTTTTTAAAATAATCTTAACAACTCCGGGTGTCCGTCTTCCGTAAACATTATGAGCACCTCCTACAGAACTGTGAGATCTTTTTTTTTCTTCTTCTTCTAAGAGCTCAGTATTGTTCATTCGTTAATTTTACCGATTTGACATGTCATCATCATTGCTCTTTTTAAATAATGTATTTTTTTATTTTTTTATTATTATTTTGTATGTGGGTGAGTATGTGTATGTGCGTGCGTGTGTGTGTGCGTGTGAGTGTGTGTGTATTCATTAGTTCACCAAAAACCTATTCAAAAATCCCATACCGTTCACCTAAACCGAACACCGCCGTCAGGAGACCCGAGGAAGGACCAAAGAAAAGAAAGGAAAGTGAAATCCAGCACCGACCAGACACCACCCACCACCCACCGGGCCACCAACCAGAGTCCTTTACCAACCCCAGAAAAATCTAAATTCCAACAAATCAGGGAGACCTCAAGAGACCAAAGGAGAGACTGAGGAAAGGAAGGAAGGACAGACAAAGCAGAGTGAGATCCACAGACACCAGCCTCCACCGATTCAATGACCTGAGGAAGAAGCAGATTGTGTCTGAGTTTCGATAGATGCTGGTGTGGTGGATCTGGCATGCATGAAAATCTCCACCAAAGAGGGGAGTCGTCGACCCCTGCCAGGACAGAGCAAGCACAACACCTCAGGGCCCCCCAGGCCGTGGCAGCGCCAAAGGACGACCCCCGGGCCCCGCCAGGGCCACCGGCCGGAGAGCAAACCCAGGAGCAGGAGCGCCCCCCACCGCAACACGGCCCACGCCCCCAACCCAACGCAGCAGGACGGGGCACTGCAGGCCCGCCAGGCACCCCACCGGTCCACAGCCCCCGCTCCCCCACCGATGTCCCCCCCCCCCCCCCCCCCCCACACACACACACAGTTGTGTGGTGCATTAATATTGGAGGGGAGTTGTAGGGCGAAGACGGTGTTTCCACCCTACCCCACCCCCCCAAAGTGTGTTATGTGCCCTGTATGTCTATAAAAGTGTATTGTGCAAAACTAGTGCAGTGAGTTAAGAGGAGCGACCAGCGACATGAATTTCATAGTTATGTTAGTAACAACCAAATAAATAATATAGAGCAAACTTGTCACTATAGTCAGGGTTCCTCATAAGAGTTTAAAATCTGTTTTTCCACAGTTGAAAAGGAACTGTTACGGTGTGGTCACGGAGCGGCGTGGTGTCTGTCGGCGTGTGAAGTGGAGGACCCAAAATGCAGGGAGGCAGGAGAACCACAGCAGGAGTGCGGGCGAGACTGACGTGCTTTATTTTACAGAAAACACTAACCAGGGTACTGGTTAATGCTAACTAAACAACAAACTGAAAAGACACAAAATCAAAATGACAGACAGAACTCCGGGGGTGCACGCGGCAATGATCCCACGCCGACTGATCACCACCCTGGAACTAAATACACCCACACTAATTGGGTAACTAGCCACACCTGGGGCCAGGCACTAGTGGCTGAGGGCCCGGATTGGTCAACCCGCGGAAGTGCTGGAACCCACTCAGGACCAATCGGGACCCTCAACCAAAACCAGATCTTCCCAGACATGACAGGAACACACTGTTATTGTGTATTCGAGCAAAGGAGAAGAACCGAATTTCCCCATTGTGGGGTCAATAAAGATTAGCTTATCTTAAATAGGATCACCTCTTAAAGAGACCACTCAGCATCATGAAGTACTTAACACAGTCTTTCCATTCCAGTTAGTTCCCATTGTGTCATTTTATGAATGATGAATTTTGTACTGTATACCTTAATTTGAGTCAAGCAAAACGATAAAACTATTTTGCCTCTAAAACTAATTTGTTTTCTGCTTTGTAATACAACTAAATAATTAAGTGCATTATAATTGTTAAACAACAAATTAAAAAATTATGCCAACATTAATAATCATATTTCAACATGTCATCTTATTTTAGTAGGAATCATCCTTTTGGTTAAAGCCCTTCTACATGCTGGCCTGTTGACTATTACAGATATACAGTATGACATAATGGCATAGATCTTGCAAGATAGTCTAATAAACTTGTTAAGCACTGTACACATACACCTTATTAATGTGAATGGACTGTGTACATTGAAATTTATTTATCTGCAAGGTATTTTGTTAAGTTTAATATTCAGCTGTCTATGCTGATTTCACGGCCTGGTCACCCTTACGAAAAAAATATTTTTGATCTCAATCACCATTTTCACCTGGTCAAATAAAGGATAAGTTAAAAAACACATTCTACAAACCTAATCGTTAGTATTTCACCAGAGTGACAGTTGAGAACAGGAACTGTCTCCTTGTCACTTCTACTGCTGTGACAGACCTTTAACCCCTAGAGGGTGTTTGCAGCTCTCGCAGTGATAAAGGTGAAAGGGCAAGTGTCCATAGTGCCGCTGGGTATGTGCGTCCACTTAATCTCTATTGTAAAGGTGAGATGGTTCTGACTGTTTTCCCTTTGTTCTTATCAGCAGCTGATGGGCGACTGATAACATTCTACATGTCAGACATTACAATTTCGGTGTAAACATGTGGTCAAGGTTGAGAATTTGTAACGTTTGTTTTGCTTTTTTTTGTTGACTAAATGATGGAGTTGTTAATGGTATTCATTTTGAACATCCATTAAAGTAAATTGATATCTTTCCTTGCCAATCTTTGGATAAATGTATTGTTATGTGATATATTCATATGAATAGTTACAATAAAAATCAAGTGAATGTTTAGTTTTTTTCCAGGATGACTGACAGTTGCAGTTCACTTGACTTCTGTGCTGGCAGTGTGGGTTCAGTTCCCACTCAGAGAGTGTGAATCTGTCTTTACACTAAATGAGCCCTGCGATTGACTGCCGGCCAGCCCATGTTAAAGTCTGGCTTTTGCCTGACAACATGTGGGATGGGTGTCAGTTAGTTCCCCGTGACCCTCAACAGAATCAACGAGATTAAAAATAAAAATAAAAACGAATGGATGGGAATTATTTGTAATTATTGTAAAGGTCACGGTGAGCACAAGAAAAGAAGATTATGCACAATCCTGTTGAATTCTCAGTGGGGTTTTCCCAATATAAACTGTTCTGAATCACGTGGTGAACTTTAAATGTGCATAGGCGCAGGAATGATAACATCAGCAACGAGTGAATGGAATGGACTGTAAACAGAGACTTGATATTGGCCCTGATTACATCCACAGATTCACAGCAGTGATATTTTACAGTGCATGTGCTGTTCTGCTGGGAAATGAAATGTCAAGAGGTTGTCTATAAAATATTTCATTATTACATCTTGGGAAGTAGTAATGTGTCAGAAAATTATACATGATTATAGTTTAGCTTTATACTGTAAGTGATAATACCTGCATATTTTGTCTTTCAACAAAAACAATCCCCTTTTAATTCTGAAAATATATGAACAGAAAATTCTCAATCACAAATCCCACATGATAAAAGCACACAGATAACTGAAGAGGGATTCACTTGAGTCAAAAAGAGGAAGCGCCACAGGTGCACAGTAATTTACAAAGATGAAGGCTTACTACTTTTTTGCATATCAAGATTAAAATCCATTTTTAATGTGAAGCCATTTGTCAAATGATCACCGTTCTCAAAGAGCTCCACAAACGTTCTAAACTACGAAACAACACTTGTGTAAAAGTGACTGCAGCTGTTAAGTGGTAAAAACTTCCCAAAAGTACATTTAAAAAAAATTAAACAAAGAGATGTAAGATCAAAGTTACATTGAAATAGCAAGAATTCTGATCACGGTAAAAATCTAGATCCTGATATTGCAAAGTTGGATTTTTTACTATTGCACTGGTTTTCATCATATGATAGGTAAGCTATCAATTATATGTTGTCATAACACAATAATGTGTTGGCTTTGTGTACTTTTTAAAAAAATTTAATTTCATGAATCCCACACACATAACTAAAGTGCTTGAGTCAAAAAGGAAGCGCCAATGTCAAAGTGAAACGCTATTGCTGCTGCAATCATTATCTCAGGAAACACACACATCATTACATCAATTAACATTGCAACCAAATAAACAATTGTATAAAACGGAGAAGCTTATGATGGAAATACGTGACATATTATTACAAACAATTTCATGTGTTATACTTACATTTGTCTAAGTGCATACTGCTGATGTTGCGAGGCAAATCAAGCAAATCAAAGAGAGGTGCTGCTTTTTAACAGGCAAACAATTCTCCTGGGATGTTGCAGCTTCTACAAGTCATGCTTCTACTTTTAGCACTGATAGCAGTATAGCCAATCAACGCTCTTTTTGTTTTTCACCAGAGATATGAATCATTTCAAGATACATGAAACTAAACACAAAGTTTTACTGTTAGATTTCTATACATGAAATCTGGCAAAATTGTGCATGAGTGCAACAAATGGGGGGGGGGTCGTGTCGGGGTGGGGGGGCACTCCGGGCTCCCGGGTTTGCTCTCCAGCCAGTGGCCCCCCACGGGGCCCGTGTGTTGTGCCCTGGCGCTACCGCGGCCTGGGGGGCCCTGGGGGTTGCGCTTGCCCTGTCTGGGTGGGGTCGACGGCAGTTACCATAGCAACATTGTCCATGAATCAAACCTGGTCGGTGGCAGGTTTTTCACAATGAGCACCAAGGTTTTCTCTGTCCCCG
Source organism: Leptonotus elevatus (assembly GCF_054856555.1). Lineage (NCBI taxonomy): Eukaryota > Metazoa > Chordata > Actinopteri > Syngnathiformes > Syngnathidae > Leptonotus > Leptonotus elevatus. The sequence continues at coordinate 4,143,714 of NC_141245.1, forward strand.
CCTCCTTTCAGCTACACACGGCATTTCATTTCCTCATTCATGCGGCGAGTTTTTGCGTAAATACGCCTATAGTCTATAGCGTAAAGTCCACTTTTGTTACGAACATGGCATATGCTTTTGACAGTGACCCTATTGATGAAGGTAACGCATTACTGCGCAGGGAATTAAATATTCGTGCGAGATTGTTATCAGACCACGCATAGATATGCTGGCATTTCTGGACAGTTATCTTTTTGAGCGGTACCATTTCACATCACAGTCCATCATCTACATACACAACCTAATCCGTCCTTACATTTGCAACATTACCAGCCATAGTCATGCGCTCACACACTCACACGCTCACAGCATATATTGTGTGTTGCGCTCAGTTTTTTTTATTATAACCGTTTGAATAACATTTTTATATTTAATCAAGTCAGTGTACTAAACCTAAATGAAAACAATGGAAACACCTAAATGAAATTAATTAATGCTACAATTCAACAGATTTCCCCTGTAATATTATTGTGATTGCAAAGGACTACATTTAGATTTACGCAGCAACGGTCTCCCACGCCGCCTTCCTCTATGGGTAGCTGCTTCGGTGTTGCATTTTTTGTCCTAAAAGACATGTTCAAATTTGCCATATGGTCGCATTAAGATTTTCAGTTGAGAGGGGTAAAAAAGAAAAGAAATGCGGAAGAACTAAACTACTCTGTGTTGACATAACTACCTCAAATCAGCTGTTCTGGAAGTTTCCTCTCTCAGGGGTTAGTCTCTGTGTTTTTGAACATGCTTTGTAAAATGGACCCCTGGTCTCAAAATAACCCAAGATTATTTGTCTCTAATTCACAAATGATTTCTATACACATCTGCATCTTCACCAGCACGTCTGCCTGGCTCCACTGAATGATTCTTCACATTAGAATTACTTCAAGCCTTTCCTATGTTTGGGCTACATTCTTTAATTCTCCTTGTATTTAAATTCCAGTTTTTGTAAGACAAAAGCTTCATATTAGGATGAGTTGGGTATAGAGGAACTTGAGTAGCCTAAACTCAATGTGACAAAACGTATTTGAGAGATTGTGACATTGTTTTTGTGACAAGAGAGCAATTACTGTAAAGGCATGCTGTGGGTGGTAAAGTTGTAAATTGTGGGGAATGTAGCACTTGCTCATGGGGGGGATTGTACTTTTGCAGTGATGGGAACAAATATGAAGAATTGGATGGCATAAGTTAAGGCTTGTTCAGAGCAATATTTTGAGATAAATAAATCCTCGTGCCAGTGTAAAGGAGCCAGTATGAGAGATTCCCGACTCAAGCGTGATATCTCGCTCATATTGCTATCAGTGCTGGCATGTTTGAGCGTGTCAGTAATTAATTTGTGCTTTTTGAGCTGAGAAACTACATTTAAATTTTGCAACATAGCTCAGCTCGAGGCATCGTTTGATCACGTTGTGCTTCTATGACGTACTTGGTACCTGACTTCTTTGCCAACAGCGTCAGTTCAGTTCTCACTCAGCGATTGTGGGAATGTGAGGGTCTGTGATTGTGGTGACTATGCAAACTGTGGTATGTAATCAGCTGAGATGGCTCTCCAACCAAGTGATAGTTTATCCACAAAAACTCACAAATGAAAACTTTATATTCCCAAGATGGTATATTTGTTTTATGTGCTCAGTATAGTAGAGACATGCATTTGTGTGGCCAAAAAAAATGACTACTGATTCAGTTTCTTGGTGCATTAAAATCATGAAAACAGTATGCCTGTTCCCATTTAAATGCGAACTGGTTGGCCCCACCTTGTCTGTTGCAGTTGTCCTCAGACACTCTGTCTAATGCCTCTTGCTTCATTAATGTATGTTTGAATGTGTCCTAAATGTCCTAAAAGAAATACGTATTACCAAGCTTTCTAAATAGTGTTAGCAGATATTCTAATTTCCGATTTTTGGGGATTAAAAGGGTTAAGCACAATTTTAGAATTAGCCAACATTTCATTACTGCAATCAACATGTTTTGTTCTGTTTTGCCTCAGTTTTTTCCCCAAGTCTTACCTTTATGACTTTTGATCATGCAATCATTTGGCAGTGCAGTCATCCATTAAACAGAGAAGTGAAGATTGTAACATTGGTAGTAGCACGCACGCCTAAGGCAAGTGAAATATATTTTTTAAGGTCCAAATACAGGTAAGTGGGAAAAAAAACAATGCAGGAAAAGTCATGATGATTCATATCTGATGCTCCTGTTTCATCTTTAGCTTGAAGGCCATCAATGTATTAAAGTTAAACATCAGGCTTTAAACGAGAATTCCAAGCTGCACCACCTTTTCCACCCTTATCTTATCTGTTTAAACAATGTATTTGAAGCTTTGCATAAACACAAATGATAAAATACACTACAGTGTAATGAGAGTCAGAACAGCTGCAGAGATCTGGTCTAAATTCAGTCTTTGCTTTTTGATGGGCCCGAAAGGATTGACTGTATGCGACAGCAAAGAGGGAAACACCTGCATGTACTTCAGGGTTCACTGGCCTCAAATGCAAAACAAGACAAACAAATAAATATAGAAATAAGAAATGACAAACTGATGATAGGTATTTCAATTTTTGGGTATATGTTGTCATACAACTATTGTGATAGTGTGATTTCTACAAATAAATAAAGAAATATTTTTTTTTACAAATGCTCATAACACATGTAGTCTGATGATTTGAACTATGTGTTTTTTACAGTCTTTTATGATCCAAATACTGTACGTGGAAAGTTGGGAACCGTACAAACGTGACACTCAAAATACTCTCTTTTCTGCTAGGTTTTGACTGTTGTGTCCTTGAGTTTGTGCTTATAGAAGGCCAAAGCAGAGACTTTTTGATAATAATTGGCATTTGTGACTATTCAAAGCAAGGCATAGCAGTTTTATATCTACAGCATGTCATACACAAAACACCTACAAGCATCAACAAACAACAGTTAATGACATTCAGAATTAAAGCAGAGAACTAAAGTAAAATTACTAAAAGAACGTACATTGACAATGTAAAAAGAAAACTTTAAAAACGTTTAAAAGTAGAGAAATAAGACAAGCTTTCTGAAGTAATTAAAATGATTTTTTTTTTTATGTTTAATAGACCTTAATCAAAGATCTAGGGCAAAAGCAAAGTTTTTAACCTGGATTTAAAAGGGCTGACTTAACTTCTGGTGGCATCTTATTCCATTTGTGTGCAGCATAACAGCTAAATGCAGCTTCACCATGTTACTTTGAACTCTAGGTTCCACCAATTGACCAAAGTCTGCAGAACTCAGAGCCCTACTGGGTTTATATTCAATTAGCATTCAAAATGAACTGCTCGCTCTGTTTTAGCAGCACAGCCAATGAAATTGTGAAAGTGTTGAGAATTTCAATGTATTTGTAAGAGTCTATTTCGAATTTTAAGATAGAACAAGAAAACACTAGAAGCTTTTACTATAATATCCTTTACACTGTCATCTTTTATGGTCCAGTGGCTTGTCACTGGAACAGTACGCCTAAAGTGCTTTCCATTACAGGTTCGCAAGGCCTGGCCTTCGTTGCTTCTCTATTGAATTGAATACATGAATTGGGGCAGGACTCAGGCTTGATCAACTGAACTGTACAAACCTCCACTGTACACTTGCAGCATGGGGGGGCTCTGCCACAGTTTCAGCCACGGGTTTTGTGGCAAGTTTTCTTTCTTTTGGTATTTTTCTAGATGGGTCCTTTTCAGCACAGAATGCTCCATACGTTTTGGAGAGGCTAGGGATAGATTGTATAGCGGGGTGATTGATTTGATGGGAGTATCCTCTGTTGCCCCCGGGGTGTCGGTCAGGACATATTTGACAGGAGAGTTAAGATGGGGTTTGGCATCTTTAATCCCGTTGCAGGCACAGGCAAGGAACAGTACAAGCAACTTGCTGTACAGCATGCAGGCATGGACTGCAAGAGCAGGATACAGGCACTGAGTCCTTATTATGAAAATGTGTGGGAAAGTAAGTGTGAGTGTTTGTGGTTATGCAATAAACAAGAAAACAATGCTGTTTATTAGTTTAAATAACATTCTTTCAATGTCATAAATACTGCAATGATATATAACGCTGCACACATATTGTATTTTCTTGAGAATATTATACGCACAATTTTCAAAGGCTTCACCGTTGTACTCTTGTATTCTAGTCTCCCCGGACTTGCTTATATCCATGCTCAAAAATAGAAGTATTACCCACATTGTAATTTGAGAGATTAGGATTTCTTGATTTGAGACACGTGTGGAATCAGGGTCTCTACCAGTCCTGTCCCTGCATACATGCTTCTTCCGCTTCCGGTCACATTGGCGCAGCACGTCTGCGACACGGGCTCCGTGGAAAGCTGCAGTTCTTCTAACCTTTTCCTTATTTAACTTTTAATTTTTGACTTTTTTAAATTATGAGCCACTTGCTCAATCTGTCCGCGAGTTACAGCACACGTCGGGGCTCCGAACGGAGCCTAATCTACCAACGGCTTGTGGCGTGTGTGGACAGGGGAACAAAGGAACGACATGGCTTTGTTGTCCTACATCAGAGACGCGCTCTGGGCCCTCCGCTCAATAGGCAACACACCACCCCCCGACCTGCCGGAGGAGATTCAGCAAGCAGATCCGGGGAAACGCAGCCAGAGGAGAGGACAACGAGGTGGAGCACGCCAAAGACTCCGGAGGAGAGGATGCAGACCAGCGCTGCCGTCCTTGCTGATAGGCAACGTGAGGTCCTTGGAGAGCAAGCTGGATGAGCTGAGGAGCCTCACCTCGGCCTGCCGCGAGCACCGGGACGCCTGCGCCATGGTGTTCACGGAGACATGGCTCCACAACTTTAATTTTATCTCTTTCTATTCTGTTGTTTTTTCTTTACTGTAACTGCAGAAAAAAGTTCCCCACGGGGAAAATAAAAATATATGGTATCGTATCGTATCTTGCTGTGTAGAGGCTATTGGTGCCCTGACTGTTAAAAGGAACCCCACTGTAATGACAAGTTTTCTCCATATTATTTATTTGGTTTTTATTAGCATAACTATGAGATTCATTTTTGTAGAAACTTTATTTGGACTTACGCCGCCATTGCTATTCACGCCGCAACGCATTCAGTGCGTAGTGACGTAGAATGGCAGCTGGCTGCTCCCTGGTGTCCGGGGCGGCGCCGCCCCGGCGCGGTCCGTCACTCCGGGCCCGGCAACGCGGTTCGGGGCTTGTGGGCCTCAGGGGTGCCCCGTGGTTCCCTATCCCCTCCCCCTTGCTGCCTCTCCCTCCTCACCTCTCCCCACCCGTCCTCCGCCTCCCTGTACCTTCTCCCTCGTCACCCTTCCTCCTCCTCCCCCCTCTCTCTGCTGCCCTGTCGCAGCGCCTTGCCCTTCTTGTCATCTCCTTCCCCCGTCCCGTCCTCCTCCCCTGTGCGCCTTCCTCCCCCTCTCCTGGGCCGGGGGCTCCATCCATGGCCCGGGGCTCGGGGCTCTGGGGGCCGAGCGGGCGGGTGGGAGTGTTGTGCCTGCCCCGCTCCGGTGGGCCTCCTGGCACCTCGGTATCCGGGGGGCGAGCCCTATCGCCCCGCTGAGCTGGTCCCATATGCCCGCCGGGGTGGCTAGGGTGGAGGTGCTTGGGTGGGGGGGTGTCTGGGGGCAGCTGGGGCTGTGTTGTGGTGGGTGGCGGGTGTGGGTGGGGGGTGGGGAGGCTCGTGGGGGAAGCGGGGGCTGTGGACTGGTGAGGTGCCTGGCAGGCCTGCTGTGCCCCGTTCTGCTGCGTTGGGCTGGGGGCGCGGGACGTGTTGGGGTGGGAGGCGCTCCAGGCTCCTGGGTTTGCTCTCCGGCTGGTGGCCCCTGCGGGGCCCGGGGGTTGTGCCTTGGCGCTGCCGTGGCCTGGGGGGCCCCGGGGGGTTGTGCTTGCTCTGTCCTGGCAGGGGTCGACGGCTCCCCTCTTTGGTGGAGGTTTTCATGCATGCCAGATCCACCACACCAGCATCTATCGTAATTCAAACACAATCTGCTTCTTCCTCTGGTCGTTGAATCGGTGGAAGCTGATGTCTGTGGATCTCACTCTGCTTCATCTATCCTTCCTTCCTTTGCTCAGTCTCTCCTTTGGGCTCTTGAGGTCTGCCTAATTTGTTGGAATTTAGATGTTTCTGGGGTTGGTGAAAGACTCTGGTTGGTAACCCGGTGCGTAGTAGGTGATGTCTGGTCGGTGCTGGATTTCAATTTCCTTTCTTTTCTTTGATCCTTTCTCAGGTCTCCTGACAACCTCACGACTCTAGCTGGATTCTGAAGTATTCGGTTTAGGTGAACGGTATGGGATCGGTTTAGGTGAACGGTATGGGATTTTTAATAGGTTTTAGGTGAATTAATGAGTACACACTCACACGCACGCACACGTGCACACACACACAAAAAGAGAGAGAGAGAGAGCAATGATGATGACATGTCGAATCGGTAAAATTACAGAATGAACAATACTGAGCTCTCAGAATAAAAAAAATTAAAAATAAAAAAGAATGGCGGCTGGCACTCTGCCAGCAATGTGAAACGCCTATAAAAAAAGCAAGGTAAGCCTTCGTAGCGTTCCTAAAGGGACTATCAAAATTCTTAAATGCATCTGGTGAATGACGAGAGCACGGCGTGGGGGAGGGTGACTCTCCCGGTCGCATGTTGTTTCTTTAGGAATACTAAGAGGCTTATCTTGCTTTCTTTATCGACATTTCACATTCCTCGGCAGAAAGCCAGCCGCCATTCTACCTCACTACGCACTGAATTCGAATCTCATAGTTATGTTAGTAACAACCCAATAAATAATACACAGCAAACTTGTCATTATAGTTGGGGTTCCTTTTAAGTGGTATAGACTCGAGTGCTGTAGATGTTGAGCTGGTAATCGTTTGGAGGTTGATGAGGTGCATACGCAGCAGTGTCATTTGTGGCCTTAATGGGTGGAGACCAGTAGTGGTATAGAAGCCATGGAGGTGCTGACGTAATAGCTGGATATGTATCAAACTGTTTGACAACTCTGTACCTGCGCTTTGCCCTCACTTCCAGTCTGTAGCTCCAAATAATTTTGCGCAACATGGCACTCTCCCTTAAAGTTGATGAATTATCCTTTTTAATTCTTATTCCAAAAATGCAAATTACAGTATTAAAATGAGTAGAATTTTTTTTTATCTCCAGAACCACGTGCAGCTGACACAGACTCCTGGCAAGGGGTATCTATCTACCTGCGTGGATGAGGGAATGACTAGTAGTTCTAGTTGCAGTATGACGAAAACACACCTGCTAGTGAGTAGATGCAGATGAAAATAAGAATGCCAACGGAATGTGAAAGTAAAGAGGAAGGAATTTAGCTGTGAAATTCACTTTTAATGTGTTATGAACTGCTATGACAACTGTGTGATTGACATGCACATGGCAAAAACCAAGGTGCCTGGATGGGACCTGCATAACATCGGAACAAAACAATGGGGATGGTAAAATCCGCCAGGCAGTCTTGTACCTGAACAAGTTTAATGAACAAAAGTTCATGAACTCGTACATATTTTGGGAAAACATCAACTGAATGTAGTGCATTTTTGGTTTGTGAATGTTTCTGTGAACAAGCTCATTCTGGGGCAAATTAATGGCTTTGAGTGCATTTTTGCTCCAGGTTGCCAGGATTTCTGTTTGTAGGCTACAAAGAGAAAACCAGAGTAAAGACATCATAAACACCGTAGGTGGGAAATGCCATTATTTGCCAACAAGGCACACACACGTCATCAAAATGCGATGCATGCTTGCCGGATATAACTCATAACAGCGTTGTGTGTGTTGCTTGCTAGAAAATGCTATGTGATCTGCCGTTCTTAAGCGTAAACATACAAGAAGAAATACACACATTGTATATTTTAAATGCAAAACATGCTTCGTTTATAAAACATTGATAGCGCTAATGCTAAAGTTGGTGGAGGATCCCATTCAAATACTAACAGGAAATTAGCATAACTTTTGGGAGTTGAATAACGGATTACTGGTATTCGCAAACAAACACTTTGGAAACACATACATACAGGTAAGATAACACTACTCCAAAAACAATGAACAAGTTAATTTTTTGACCCATAGTTCGAAAAAAAATTAAATTATGAAGTATGAACTGAACTAGTTCGTTTTAAAATTTGTGAGCTGAACTTTGAACTAGTTCACATATAAAATGAACTTACTCAACACTGCCGCAGGGACTCGGGACCCAAGGCACAAAACCAGGGCTGTCCCGGTCAATCCGAGGCTGTCAGTCAGGGACGTCTGGTCACCCTACCAGTTAGACACATTATCCTACTAGCCTTGGCCACAAGCCATTCGCGGTACTTATTAGGAGAACATAAGCATGTTATTTTATTATTATTTATTTTTTTTAAGAGCTCAGTATTGTTCATTCGGAAATGTCATCATCATTGCTTTTTTTTTTTTTTTTTTTTTTTTTTTTTTAATATATATATATATATATATACACATATATACACATATATATATATATATATATACATACATACATACATATATATATATATATATATATTTTTTTTTTGTGTGTGTGGGTGAGTATGTGTATGTGCGTGCATGCGTGCGTGCGTGCGTGCGTGTGTGTATTTGTTAGCTCACCAGAAAACCTATTAGAAAAAAAATCTCATACCGTTCACCTAAATCGAACACCAGGAGACCCGAGGGGACCGAAGAAAACCAAGGAAGGTGAAATCCAGCACCGACCAGACACCCCCCACCAGAACTCCTCCCCAGCCCAAGAAACATCCAGACCCCAACAAATCCAAAAAACATAAAACCAGGGAGGCCTCAAGAGTCCAACGGAGAGACCGAGAAAAGGAAGGAAGGACAGACGAAGCCGCGTGAGATCCGCAGACACCAGCCTCCACCGATTCAATAACCTGAGGAGGAAACAGATTGTGTCTGAGTTTCGGTAGATGCTGGTGTGGTGGATCTGGCATGCATGAAAATCTCCACCAAAGAGGGGAGCCGTCGACCCCCGCCGGAACAGAGCAAGCGCAACACCTCAGGGCCCCCCAGGCCGCGGCAGCGCCAAAGGACGACCCCCGGGCCCCACCAGGGCCACCGGCCGGAGAGCAAACCCAGGAGCAGGAGCGCCCCCCGCCCCAACACGGCCCGCGCCCCCGGCCCAACGCAGCAGGACGGGGCACTGCAGGCCCACCAGGCACCCCACCGGCCCCCAACCCCCGCCCCCCCACGACCCCCCGCCCCCCATCCACCCCCGCCACCCACCCCAACCCAGCCCCAGCCGCCCCCACGCCCCCAATCCCCCAGACACCCCCCACCCCCAGCACCCCCCCACCCCGCAACCCCCACCACGGACAGGGGACCGCAGCACTGCTCTATACTGCGGCCCCCAACCGATGGCACCCCCACAAGCCCCCCCCCACCCACAAGTTGTGTGGTGTATTAAAATTGGAGGGGAGTTGTAGGGTGAAGACGGTGTTTCCACCCTACCCCACCCCCCAAAGTGTGTTATGTGCCCTATATGTCTATAAAAGTGTATTGTGCAAACCTAGTGTAGTGAGTTAAGAGGTGTGACCAGCGGGGCCCCCCCCCAACCGGGCGGGGGCAGGAGGCGCACCGGCCCACCAAGCCCCCACCCACCCCACCAGGACCCCGGCGGGCATATGGGACCCGTCCGGCGGGGCGATAGGGCTCGCAAGAACATAAGCATGTTGTTGGCTATACTGTACAGTAGAGTCACCTAACGTAACGATTGTGGCTCCTTGTCTAATGTGGGAGGGTGTGGAATTTTTTGTTAAAATAGGTCAGCTTTTCATAACGTCAGTGTCAGTATTTTTTACGCCCACAAGATGGTGTCATGACAGAGACTTTTCTCAAGATCCTATATGTTTAGTGAACGCCAGTACTGTTAAGTATTTTAGTGCAGCATATCTGTTGGCAAGGCAGAGCAAGGCACCAGGCTAATTATATATATTTTTTAATAGGAGCACAGTGAACCTGAAATTTTAGAGGCCCAAGTAGAACATTTAGGGACACACAAAGTAAATTGACTTGCAAAGTAAATACAGTATTCATACAGTATACACAAATTTTCGCTATAATATGGATACATGGGATGAAGCGTAGACAATAAGTTTGCCAGCAACTTTTGCTTTACTTTGAATTTGAATATTGCTTTATATTGTCTTTGTTCTTTTAAAAATGAATGAAATTAATTGATTGATTGATTAATTGATTGATTGTGCATTTATAATATACAGAAAAATCCTTGAGGAAGCAGTTGGCAGCAAATGTGATGTATCTGAAATGGAATGTATCAGTAAGGAATTGACTCGAAATTCATTTTATATGGTGTTGGTCAAAACTAACAGCCAATTATAAAAACATAATTATATTGTGCACACTGAAAGTTGTATTGAGTGTGTGATTTGTATGAAGGATGTTGAATGGCAGAAAGTTCAAAATGAAGGATATTCTATTCAAGATGCTAGAGATAAGAGCGGTCAAAGTTCTAAAAGGTTTATTGCCTGCTTTCGACTGGGTTTAATTTTTAACCATCACTCTTGAAATAGGTTATTTCCCCATGACAGAAATACATACTGTGCATATCTGAAAATAATCTGACACCACTGTAATAGACCACCACTGAATGATTTGCTTGTTTCCCCTTTTTAAAAAAAATAATAAAAATAAAAAAATAATAATAATAATAATAAAACTGCAACATAAATCGGGTCCTGCAGCAATAGCAGTTGACTGACAACAAAGCAAAACTAGACCATAATCACTCCTTGTAAAGAACAGACAAGTTATGATATGTTAACAATATGCTGTGCTATGCTTTTGAAATGTTCAAGCATGCAATTTCTCCAAAAGAACGACTGCTACACCATGCCTGCAGATTATGTAACTGCTTGGCAGTCCTCCAAACTGGAGCTGCATGCCCTCCATGCCCCCTATAAATTATAATAAGCATCAAGTGAAATTTCCAGCCTCCTCCTCAAAGCATATTGAACATTGTTATAATGCAGCACACTCTTCAAATGTAGTAAGTGTGGGTTGTGATCTTGTTCCAAAGTTAATAAAGACCTGTAATATAAACACTGACCATTAAGCTGCACCTGTAGTAACAGACAATTGTCATCAACTGGCACATCCGAAGCAATCAAAAATAAAAAAAAGTTGAAATGATAGTAATACTTTGAAGAGTTGAAGAATGAGGAAAATGAGAGAGAACGAAGAGTAGAAGAGATGACTGTTGTGGACCAGGAAGGAGCAAAGATTAGTAAGGACAAAATGAGAAGGGCATTGAAGAGGATGAAGAGTGGAAAGGCACTTGGTCCTGATTACTGATACCTGTGGAGGTATAGGAAGTATCTAGGAGAGGTAGCAGTAGAATTTCTGACTGGGTTGTTCAACAGGCTCTTAGATAGTGAGAAGAAGCCTGAGGAATGGAGGAGAAGTGTGCTGGTGCCCATTTCTAAGAACAAAGGAGACGTGCAGAGTTGTGGCAACTACAGAGGAATAAGGCTGATGAGCCACACAATGAAGCTATGGGAAAGAATAGCTGAAGCTAGACTGAGGGCAGAGGTGAACGTTTGTGAGCAGCAGTATGGTTTCATGTCAAAAAAAGAGTACCTCAGATGCAGTATTTACTTTGAGGATGTTGATAGAGAAATACAGAGAAGGTCAGAAGGAGCTGCATTGTGTCTTTATAGATCTGGAGAAAGCTTATGACAGGTTGCCCAGAGAGGAATTGTGGTTTTGTATGAGGAAGTCTGGAGTGGCATAGAAGTATGTTCAAGTGGTGCAGGACATGTATGAGTACTGTACGACAGTGGTGAGGTGTCCTGTCGGTGTGACAGAGGAGTTCAAAGTGGAAGTAGGACTACATCAGGGATCAGCTCTGAGCACCTTGTTCGCTATGGTAATGGACAGGATGACAGACGAGGTTAGACAGAAATCTCCATGGACTATGATGTTTGCAGATGACATTGTGATCTGTAGTGAGAGCAGGGAACAGGTGGAGGAGAAGCTAGAGGTGTGGAGGTTTGCCCTGGAAAGGATGGGAATGAAGGTTACCCGTAGCAAGACAGAGTATCTGTGTATGAATGCGAGGGACCCAAGTGGAAGAGTGAGGTTACAGGGAGAAAATACCAAGAAGGTGGAGGAGTTTAAGCATTAAGGGTCAACAGTCCAGAGCAATGGAGAGTGTGGAAAATAAGTGAAGAAGCGTGTGCAGGCAGGATGGAACGGGTGGAAAAAGGTGTCAGGTGTGTTGTGTGATAGAAGAGTTCCAGCTAAAATGAAAGGAAAGGTTTATAAAACTGTGGTGAGACCAGTGATGTTGTTTGGTCTGGAGACAGTGCCACTGAGAAAAAGACAGTTAGAGCTGGAGGTGGCAGAGAGGAAGATGCTGAGGTTCTCTTTGATAGAATCAAGAACGAGTACATCAGAGGGACAGCACATGTTAGAGGCTTTGGAGATAAAGTCAGAGAGGCCAGACTGAAATGGTTTGAACATGTCCAGTGGAAAGATAGTGAGTATATTGGCAGTAGGATGCTGAGTTTCCAAATGCCAGGCAGGAGGTCTAGAGGAAGACCAAAGATGAGGTTTATGGATGTAGTCAAAGAGGACATGAAAGTAGTTGGTGTGAGAGCATGGATGCAGAGGACAGAGTTAGATGGAGGCAACTGATTCGCTGTGGCGACCCCTGAAGGGAAAAGCCGAAAGGAAAAGAAGAAGAAGAAGGAACAAGGTGCTCATCTGAGCTGGTCCACCTTCCATTTTATGTCTGACCCGGATGGCCACCAGACTGGCCCCGAAGGGCATGACCTCCCATCACCTTGTTGTAGAGTCTTTTGGGACAGCTGGAATTTGTCCCTTAAACAAGGGGCTACGTCATAATCCGTGTTTTATGTTGCTTTTGTTTTAATGAGACTTAATTTGGTTTCATGTTGTCATTTCCTGTGTCCCTTTTGCATGTCTCATCTCTCATTAGGTTTTTGTCTGCGCCTGTTCTCATCAGCCTTGTTAGTTGAATCAATCAATCAATCAATCAATCAATCAATCAATCAATCAATCAATCAATCAATCAATCAATCAATCAATCAATCAATCAACCAACCAATCAATCAATCAATCACTCAATCACTCAACCAACCAATCAATCGATCAATCAATCAATCAATCAATCAATCAATCAATCAATCAATCAATCAATCATCTCCCTCCAGCTGCTTCTGTCTTTTCCAGGTGTGACTAATTTCTCGTCAATTTGTTTGTATTTAATTCCCTTGTTTCTATCTATCTATCTATCTATCTATCTATCTATCTATCTATCTATCTATCTATCTATCTATCTATCTATCTATCTATCTATCTATCTATCTATCTATTCATATATATATATATATATATATATATATATATATACATACATATATATACACTGTAAATGTATAGGATTGTATTTCGAAAAACGTTTCTTGGGAGGAGTAATATGGCGGCCTCGGGACTTCAAAAGTCTTGGCCTATCGGCTATTCAGATCAGTGGTTCGTCTTCTTCACTGGTTCTTCTTCTGCGCTTTCTGTTAACTGCCTGTGGCTGCACTACAGCGCCACTCCAGACTTGGCATATACATTACAGCCTTTAAACGTCCTCAGCGTCATGTTTTGGATACACGTATGTCTTGAAACGTTTCTATGTGTACAAGGTTCTTTTGCGGAACGAAGCCGGCTTTGCTTCCGTGTGAACAGGGCCCGAGTTGGATCATGGTCACTGATGTCACGTCACATCATGTTCTCCCCATATGGCCATGTTTACATGGAGGCTTTTTAGTCATTACGATTTGAAATCTTTCTGATTGAAGATCTGTGGACACCTGTTTACATGTGCCTTTGACACTTTTCGCTCCGTTAATCAGATCAGCCCTGTGGCAGCCGTGAAATGCACTGACATCGATCACGTGATTTATCAAGATGAGTTGATAATTTTAACACTTTTATTGAAGCAAGATCTTGATAAAAAAAAAAAAGTTCCAAGTACTTTAAGGCAAGTTCTCCCCTCGTAGACAAACTCTTGTCAAGACGTCACGATGTATTCACGTCAAGACCGGACATGCACTTACTGGACACAGCCTCGCCATTCCGATTAAACTATTTTCATGTGGATTGATTGGATTATCAATTGACATAAACCACCCCTCTCGTTCGGAATAAAATCTTGATCGGAATGGGCTTGATCGGGTCAAAATATTCCAAATTGGGTGTGTAGGCTACATGAACCATTTTTATTTTGGTCAGGCTTTTAATCCGAATAAATTTGTCAATGTAAAATTCGCCATTGTGTTGAGAGTTTAGCTTTGTTTCTCTCTTGTTACTTTGTGTAATGATTTTTGGACTTTTAATTTAATTTTTTTTTATCATACCAGTGTACTTTTTGTTTATTTCTAATAAATATTTTTGAGTTCAACCTGCACTCTTGCCTCTCTTTCCTCCCCTGCTTCCCTGCGCTTGGGTCCTCCACACTAACACTATGAAATCCCTCATCAGTGACAGGTACATATGTGGAACATGAAGGAACAGTAACAGAACCTGAATAAGCATTCAATCAACACATTTACTGTATACTCAACTTGCCACCGTCCGTCTCTTCCCCATCAACTGACAAGTGAGTGGTGGTATTGGCCACCAGCACTGACTAAGCAGCCAGGATTGGTTCCTGATGGTTCCTGATGGGTTGGGCCAGTATCATCTAGAATGCCTCCACCAAAGAAAACTGTAAGTGATAATTCAAAGATTTGATCATTAAACATGTCAGAGACAGACAGAGAATGCAGGATAAAGAACCTACAATACCACCCTTAAAAAGTAACTCAACAGTAATTGAGGTAATTTAAAGGTAATTTCAAAGTAATTTAACATAGAATCAGACAAATATTAGAGAATACACAAAGTCACAGGTCACTGTTATGCATAAGTGGACGATAACCAGCTAATTGTTTTTAAATGGCCACAATTGTAATGAATGAAATTCATTCATTACAATTGTGGCCATTCAAATTAATATATCCTGGGCGATTCTTCTTATGGCTTATCAATTTTAGAATTATTTTAGCAAAACTAAAAGTTTGGTAGGCTATCTACTATAAAAATGTTTCATGTGAAAAAGGGATGTTTAAAAGAAACACAGTTTTTCTGTTGTGCTTGAGGACCATGGAATCGCCACTTCTCGTGCTCTGACCTTATTCGTCAAACAGGTACATTATATCAATTTCCCCCCATCACATGCAACCCCCAGGCCTGCATACAGGTTGTCACCCATGCTGATTAATTCCAAACTGCAGACCACGAGGTTGAATGGGGTGTGTGTGGGGGGGGGGGGGGGGGGGGGTTGTCAGAGGCAGCTGCTCCACCTGGTCTTGGCCTGTGCAATCATGTCAAGGCCTGAACGTGTCTTGACCTGCAGTGCAAACAAATCTGCTCTTCACTTTCACCTCTCACTTTAGGCTCTTGCTGTCTTTGCTCAGTCAATACACATGCGCTCGCTACATGTCCTCGGGCCGTTAAAACGTGAGGACAGTGCTGGCCCTTGACTTGTGCAGCAGATCCAAACTTGAGCCGAGAGCACAAGATACAATCGCTCGGAGGGGGTTGCAGCTGAACCATGCTTGCACAGCTGCTTTCCCTGAATAAATAGTTCAACAGTGACAAGGAATGAAAGAATATTCAATATGTTAACAGTCAATGAACACGCTTTTGAAATAAGTCTTCAGGTTCATAAGACTCCCAAAAGTAGCTGGAAGAAGAAAGGATGGAAATTAATAACGAAATTCCAATATACAAACACTACGACAGCGTATTAGGGCCACATTTAAATATATATATTTTTTAGAGGGCGGGGGCAATATTCAGAGAAAAAAAACTCACAAGTTTGGCACTTAAAGTGGCAAATTTGCAAGAAAAAAATCGTAAATTTGCTACTTTATGAAGTGGCAAATTTGCAACTTTAAAAATTGGCAGATTGTGAGAAAAAAACCCTCAGAAACTCTAATGTGAGGATTTGTTGGTGGTTAATGGGACACTGTTTATAAAATGAAAAGGCAGGATGGAGACAGATTAATTCTTAATTTAAAATGTACTCGTCATACACGGCAGCGACAACAATTCCTGATCCCCTATCAGCTGACTAACACCAATCAGAAGCTAGCATACTTTAGGTAAATGCAAGTGAATGACGGAGAGCA
Organism: Leptonotus elevatus; assembly: GCF_054856555.1. Taxonomy (NCBI): domain Eukaryota; kingdom Metazoa; phylum Chordata; class Actinopteri; order Syngnathiformes; family Syngnathidae; genus Leptonotus; species Leptonotus elevatus. The sequence continues at coordinate 4,159,968 of NC_141245.1, forward strand.
GCAGTTTCGACACATCAACTTAGCTACTTGTACAAAAAATATTAAATGTAGGAATGTGTAAATAATAATTATAGAACCATAAATGTACAAGTAAATATTTATTTTAACAAATTAACTTAAATGCTTCATCCTCAGGGTGTGGACCTTTGCAAAGCGAGGCGTCTTTGTCCCTGGCCGTACCCAACGCTTGAAAGAGCGAATGCTTAACATGATATGGTTTATCTCTGCTAAAGCAATTACTATCTCCTTATTGAACCCGACCGAAAAGTATTGGTACAAGCATCCGAGTAGTACCTTACGTGTATTTCTCGTAAGTTTATGAGGGCTTTTTCTCGCAAATCTGTGACTTTATAAAGTGGCAAATTTTCGAGTTTTTTTCTCTGAATATTGCCCCCGCCCTCTAAAAAATATATATTCATACGTGGCTCTAATACGCCATTGTAAAACACGGAAGGCTTCTTGAGAAATATCACTTCACCTTTCAGGGACTGGCTATGTCCCATTGAAACATAAATTCATGGGACTTCCCTATTTGTAACAAAAGCAGATTGATGGAACAACTGTGCCAGGTGCATTTACAGTTAATCTAAGTTAAACATCAGCTTCCCTGCATCACCCACATGCATGGAGAATACAAGGCGCCTGTGTTCACGCTACAGGGACTCGCCCAGTCTTCATTGGTACAGATGCACACTGAGCTGTGGTGAAGTGCATTTTATGGTGTAAAAACCAACAACATTTCCATTAGTAGGCAACTGGCAAAACGGGAGAGAGAGGATGCAGCACAGCTTTGAGGGCAAAGAGTGGAACTGTTTCTGACAGTTGACTAGGAATGACTGGTCTTCCGAGGTAAAGTGTATTGAATGAATTTACATTTCCAGTTAAGCCAACAAGGACGCATCACAATGATGGGTTTTCCACAGTCACTAACAAACAGCATTTAACTTGTCTATCTATCCATTTTCTGAAGCACTTATCCTGTTGAGGAGCCAATGCCAGCTAACGTTTGGCAAAGTCCTCATTCAGTCATAAAGCTCATAGAAGCAAACAACCATTGATTGACACCCTAATATATTAAAATATTAATCATATGTTAAAACTCAATTCAAGCCAGTTTGTATTTGATGTTTTCTCTGTTTTGTGTTTGAAAAGTACTGAAACTATTTGCCAATCTGCAGAAGAGCGTTAAATAAGCACAACAGAAACCATTTGAATGAACATGACCTGTCCTCCACATGTGAGGGCATGTGTCAGAAAAGTAATGTACGTACACACGTGCGTGTTTTCACACATGCACGTGCATGCCCAGCAATCTCTTAATACTTAACTTTGGCAGTGAAAACTATCTACTACAAAAAATCAGGAATGAGGTGTGAGTTTTGGCTGTTACGCAAGCTACCAAATCATCTTTCTCTTTGCTGTTTTCTCTGTTTTTCCACAGTATAGATTTACCGGTTATATAAATATTGTATACTAAAATCGTTTGCCTTTTTAACTCTCTTCATTGTCAGTTAAGTTTAATCATTAGCACTTTTTTTTATAACACCTTCTTAATAACATGAGTCAATCAAATAAAAAAAATACACATTGTAGATACTGTTATTTTTTTTAGACTAAGAATTAATCACAATACTTAATAAACATGCTCAGACACATAAGGTGGGAAAGTTGTGCCATATTTGAAATGTTCTTCTCATGACTGCACATCTTACAAATGTGTAACAGATATTTGTAAGAGTGCTTGTTTTTTATTCGTTAAGTCCCACCCCAATGTAACAAAACAAACAAGCCAAGAGTTGGATCACCTTGACAACAGTAGTCATTGTATGAATGCAATATTCTTCATGTATTACTTTATCTATCAAGTGAATTAGATTCTAGCAATTAAATATAAACACATGCGGTGTCCGACAAAAATGAGTGCACCGCTCCTATTGTTTTTTATAAATATCTTCTTATGGGACAACACTGACAAAATGACACATTGTAAAGTAGTGAATATAAGGCAGGGGTGCCCAAGTCCGGTCCCGGAGAGCCCCGATCCAGCCTGTTTTCCATGTTTCTCTTCACTAACACACCTAATTCATGATCAAAATCGTTATCAGGCTTCTGCAAAGCTTGCTGATGAGCTGATCATTGGATTCAGCTGCGTTGGAGGAGGGAGACATCAAAAACAGACTGGATAGGGGCTCTCCAGGATCGGACTTCGGCACTTCTGGTATAAGGTATGTACAGGATAAATACATTTACTGTGCTCTCAACCTAACCCATCTTACAGCCATTGATATCAAAGCCACTAGCAACAAAAGTAAGATTTCCCCTAAGTGAAAATGTCCTTAAGTGTCAATATTTTGTGTGGCGACCCTTCAAATGAAATAGAACAAGGCTATTTTAAGGAGGTAAGTAAGGAGTCAAAAGTACATATAATTTGCGTGAAAATGTTAGGAGTAGAAAAGGTAAACTGCCGAAAAATAAACACTCCAATTAAGTGTAGATAGCCAAAATTTCTACTTAAAGTAACAAATTATTTCATTACTTGACACACTGCCATGGAGTGAAGTTTTACTAATCTACACTCATGCAGTGCAAGTTGGTATCCGTTACATAAGTAAATGATGTGATCCAATGTTCATATTTCCCTGTTCATTTTGTATAGTCATATCACATATGTTATGCTGTTTTTTGTGTTGATTCTGTCATTGTGTTTTACCAGTCCCCAAGCACTGGATTTATCTGTGAGCACCCGGAACCTAATAAATAACACATCACACATTGTTTCACTTGAAAAGTTAATTTGCGTAAACTGTGAAAATAATTGAGAGCTTATAATGAGTGTTTTAATATTTTATTAAAAATGGTAACGTTATGAGTATGAAAATAAATCTGAGGAATTAAAAAAAAATGCCTGATAAACTCAGTCACTTCATCTATCCATTATTCATTCATCGTATCCACTCCAGTTACTCCACCCTTGCTTAGAGCACGCACAAGCAGATCCTTACAGAGTAAACTCATCATAATACATTATAACACATTTCAGTGCTCATGGCAAAATTGCTCTTGAAATAATTCTCTTCCATGAGGCAGGGGTAAGCATAGTCTGTGGGAGGGTAGTAAGGGGAGTATTCAGGAGCGCCGAAGTTCTCCTGCGGGTTGGCCCAGCACTGAGGCAGGCAGTAACAGTCCTGAAGGGTGCAGTGCTGGCTGTGGTAGTACTCTGACAAGTAGCTAATGAACTTGCACTCCATCCTGGTAGGCGAGTTGTAGCAGGGGGAAGAGGAAGAGGAGGAGAAAGAATCCTGCGGTGAGTAGTTGTTGTGATCCACTGGGCTGCACATCTTAAGTGACTCCGGTGAGGAGCAGGGAGCCTAAAAGATTACAATATCAAGGGAGGTGTTCAAAACCACAAAAACTACCATGATAATCGCAAAGGAAAATGTGGTTTATATAGCCGCTCATTTCCCACTTTGAACCGCAATTCCGTTAAAATTACACATCACAAAGCTGTTTTCATATAAGCAAACTTAGCAGTCAGATGCTCTGAAAAATATTCATGTTTGAGGGTGGACCTTTATCAGTCACCAACATGTTGCCAATACTTTTTATTATTATCATGAGAAATCATTAACAAGATCAGTCTACAAAGGTTAAATTGAGGCAATTTTACAGGTTAGCATGATTGGATTACATTGAAAGGAAATTGCAGCAAAACTAATTATTATTTTAGAATTGCATCAAACTGATCGTCCTTTACATGAAGGATTCTGACTTTATTCTGAAAATCATGTTAAAGTGAGAATTCTCTTTATTCTCTCTTTCTCATTTTAAAGTGAGAATTCTGAGAATGAAATCAGAATTCTGAGAATGAAATTAGAATTCCGATATTAAAGTCAGAATTCTGAGTTTAAAGTCAGAATTCTCACATTAAAGTGAGAATTCTGAAAATAAAGTCAGAATTCTGAGATAAAAGTGAGAATTCTCTTCATTCTCGCTTTCTCACCTGAAAGTGAAAATTCTGAGAATGACATCAGAATTCCCACTTTAAAGTCAGAATTCTGAGAATGAAGTCAGAATTCTGAGAATGAAGTCAGAATTCTGAGATTAAAGTGAGAACCTGCCAAATGTTTCAAATCATTTAATTGTGGTCATCAAATTGAGCTAGCTACCTGAGATATGAATACGACCTACTGCTATTAGCTGTATCTTATCTTCTAATGCCCTAATGTCCATATCATTAAAGTCTACTTGGAAGACTACGGTAGCTAGTCTAAATCCTATAGCATAAACTGCATTATTAATTCTTTATTAATTCTACCAGTTGTAGTATTTAAGATTAACAATTGTTTCATGTTTCTTCATGCTTGTCAGTGTGCAAACGTACCAGCCCGTGGCCATAGTTGTCTGAGTCAAAAGCAAGGCCGTGGCTCCAGGGCAGTGGGAAGGACGAAGGGGGAGGCACGTAGCTGTTGTAGCAACCATCGCTGCTGCTGCTGCTGCTACTGTTGTTGATGATATCGTTCCCACTGCAGCAGTCAGTCGGCACCATCATGTCTCCGAACGGCTGCTGGCTGCATGTGAAGCTGCTCTCCTGCACCTGGATGCTGCACCCGTTGTCGGGGAAAGAGGAGGGGCGCGGCTGCGGGGCTGTCGAGCCACAGGTGCCGGGGTCCATGATAGGGGCGGCGGAGGCTTCCACATAGCTACCTGTATTGAAAAAATTATAATAATTAAAACTCGCAAGTGGTGAATAAAAAAAAGAAATGCCCTACATTTCAGCGTGAAAAAGTCAGTCCCCACCCTTTCAAATGTAACACATCTAGCTGGTAGGCGGGGAATATTTTTCCAAATATAGCTGAATGAGAAAAGAAAGAGGGGCTGGAGCATTTCTGGTATCCCCTTGTGCTCTTGGAAGGGTTAACAAAATCATCAAAAAGAGGTTGGAAAGAATTGCAGGTCTAGCTGACACTTTTGGATACTGGAAATATAAAAAAAACTTAATTTAATTGTTAGCTCCTTTTACATGCAACTGTGTGCCGAGACCCAGAATTCTTTCCAACCTCTTTTTGACAGTTGTAAGAGCTTCTGGTAAATAACCAGGAAGACATGTAAATGGCACCATAATTTAAGAGAGTGATGTCACGACATCACCAGCTTCACAAATGTAGCCAACATTTATAAATAGGAGCCCTGTGCACTTCCAATTGTCTTGTCAATTGTTGCAATGATCTGCATGGCCTTTTATGTGAGTATATTTGGTCTTGGGGCTCAGTCCGTGGTTGCCATGGAATTCATAGATTTTCAGATGTTTCATTAGGGTCATTTGTAAGATGCATGCAGAGTGGTTTGACATTGGATTACACTTGGTAATTCATTATTATGCAAAGTTGGATTGTGCTGGGCAGACTTACTTGGAATAGTTGGTGCACATAAAGCCTGAAGATCCAAGCAAGCTTGAGATATCTGAATATCAGAGAGAACAGAAAAATGTAAACAGAAGAATGTCTTCTTTTTTTTGTGTAATGTGTTTTGCATGCTTACATGTGCCAATGCCAGTAGTGTACACACTATTGTTTGGGTGTGTTTTACTAGAAGGGCACTCATTCATTTAGGCTACATGTAAAGTTTATTTGTGTTCTTCCCTTGATGTAGTCTATAGGCAATACAGTGGCATGACTAATGTGCTGACAAGGGGGTGGAATTACCGTTTTCACTTTTTTATGGTTGGCCTCGCGGGCTCTGTGTCTCTGCAGCAGCTCTTTGACTGTGGTCTTCACCCTCACTCCTTGGTACACCCGCGGTTTATCTGCAAATTGGGGGCAGGGGGGGTGTACACAACATGCCACTCCTGTTTAGCAAACAACGGACAATAACAAAACACCCACTCCCAGCCCTATGGAGCACGGTCCCTGCGCCCTCTCCTCAGAGCCCCACGTACCCGATTGTTTTTCTCTCCAGATAACAAATTCAGTATGCATATTTATTTGCTTCTGGTTTATTGTACTCTCATATGAAGAACACGAAAATGTTTTCCCGCATAATTAACACAACAACCTGATATACAATACAAAGTCATGTTTTTTGAGTAAAAAATAAAAAAATGAAATTGTGTATATATAAAAAAGAATAAAAATTGAATTTGCACATCTTGTTCTTTATTGGTATAATTGTGTAACAAAGAAATGAATAAAAATTTCTCTTGCATATCTTGTTCTCTATTTTCCGATTTTTTTGTGGTTTCCATCGTGCGTAAAAGCGAACGGATTATCTCCCTTATAGCGCACTATTGACTTGGGTGAGCCTGTGCGCTCTTTGCGGGTCAACGCGCCTCTTTGTGGTACTTCCGAGTACGGAGCGAGAGAATACTTTCACTCCACGCTTGGATCTGCTGGATGCGCGCTTCCAAGCACCCCACCCAAGACACAAAACCTTGGTAAGATGAACAAAATATGCGACTGTACGTGTACATTTGTTTTCTTACGTGTAGTGGATTGATAACCGACTGAGCTAAAGTGTCAATGTGTTTGCGAGACGTTCTGGAACCAATAGATAAACGCACCGCGTACGCGTAAAATACAAAGAACGGGGGAAGAAGTATTCCTTAATCGAGTCGGATACGTGAACTCTTGAGATGTAAACAAATAATGTAAATGTTGATGGTTGCGAGAAGACACAACTCAGTGCGCTAAACTTTTGAGGATTCCATAGGAATGTGGTCTTATTGAGTACTTTGTGGGAGACTTATGTGCCGCGTAGTCAAATAGCTATATCTTCGATCTCTGTTATATATTCAAATCGACCGTGTACACGGTTGCTATACGCAATATGTGTCGATAAATTCGCTATAAGGGGTTGAATAAGGATCCAGTGGGAAACGTTACATAAGTGCGTCTGATTTTCGTTCAAATGCTCAGAATACACGGGAATGCCAATTTGATAAGGCGCTCGTCAGACAACGAGGAACGCCATCTGATAAATATTCATACATCTAAATGCTAGTCCATGATTTGTCTTTAAACGCGTCAAATAGAGGGCCAAAATTAAACGTCAGACACATCCCACTGTAACACGTTTAGTCGTAACCGCCTGTTACGCAGGCAGTTTGCATAAGACAAAGAAAACTGTCCAAATGTTCATTTTTTCCCCCCTGATGGCTGTTGGATAAAATTAATATAATTGTGCTCTGAAAACGCAAATAACACACTAATAATAAATAATACATAATTGCAACGCCCAGGACGATTATGAGCATAGGTTAATTTGAATGAAAAAGGACTCCCCTCATGAACCACAAAATAGGTGTTATCAAAATGCAAATATGTGTAATCTTTTGTTAATTTGGCAATCTGTTCGACTTTGAACGAAATTAGCAGTTGCGAAGTGAAGAGAAAACACACGTTCCCAGCATGCTTTAATTTGTACTGTAATTATCATTTCAAGCATCACTTATGATCTATTTTTGTGTTTAACAGGAGAAAAAGCTACAAGTGGATTGGACTTGATGAAAATCCTTCTCTAAACTCACCAGACATGACGACAGAGATGATGAGAAGTTTCCCTGATGAAGACCCGTGGGGCTCCTCAATGTCCCTTTCTGCCTCAGCACAATGACCAAGAATGAAAATTGTATAAAAGTCTCCAAAAATTCCAACACAAATCTGTTAGAGCAGCGTCAGAGCATACAACAATATTGTAATATAGCTGGGAACATATTAGTTTGGGATTTTCTCCCTCCATGCCTACTATTTAAAACCCCTAGAACTCAATGATTTGACAATGATTTGATTGCGCGTTACTTTCGATTTGAATATTCAGAGGCAACCGAGTTATATCGATTTTTCAGCAAAATACACTAAATTGCTCCATTCTATATGTACATTTTTAATATACTATAACTGTATTTCACATTTTGATGGGAAATTCATCGTATTTTTATTCATTTATCCTTCTTTTGCAAGATGACAGCAGCACACCCCCTCATTAAGCACTGCGGCAACAGTGCGTCTGTGCGCAACTTAAAGACAGCAACTTCACTCTAATAGGTGATCACGTATATACAAGGCTCGACCCACGCGTCAATATTGCGATCGGACACATTTGAGGCTTTAATATCAAAAAAAGAGGATAAAATTGGGACTCGAGTGGGCGTGGCAAAAAGGCAGTAGCCATCTTTGGATGCACGGGCCTTCAGCAAGTGCACATTGAGCTGAAACAAATCCAGTCCACGTCGGACCGATGAAGGCTTTCACACTCAAATTGGCTCTGTATTGAAAATACACCCTTATGCTCTTTATTGATTATACCGTGTAATTACTAAAGCTTTTTTTTCTGAATAAAAATAAAAGACACCATGTTGACTCTGTTTAAATCCACTTGTTTTATCCTCTATTGACCCTCTTGCTGCTGTATATTAGTTGATTTTGCAAACTAGAGAGGGAAAAACGTTGTTTTATAATCTAATAATATATAAATATGATGCCATAGTGTTTGTGGCATGATCCTTTAGATTAAGCAAAGTGCTCTTATAGAACAACTATCATTGCCATGAGATCAATATGAATACAATGATGCCATAGTAGCACCAGAGGCAAGTTTGGGATTTTGATTTAATTTTTACTGTCATTATTAATAGTAGTGCTTAATTATTGTCAGTGGGGGGGGATGTATTGCAGGAAATATGAAAAGGTGTTCAAATTTGGTATGCCTAAAAAATATAGTTTTATTTTTAAGGGGAAATCAATGTGGTTTTTTTTTAGTTATCTCTTTATGATTTATTGTACTTTTTCTCAAGTATAGCCTACATTTCTCCTGTCCGGCAATCATCTAATGCACTGTACTGTATTTTTTCATGCTGGGACGACCGCTCTCTCTCCCTTTAGGTGATGAAATGTCGCCCCTTGCTGGTCAAAATCAGAACATCGTCTTCCCTCGAACCCATCCTCAGACAGATTATCTCCACCCGGTTTTATTTAATAAAACGTCATCTGCTACTGTATGATGATGCATCATATTGAACCTCGAATACCATTTGCATAAAATATCCGATATAATCCAGATAGAATTAAGGCACAACACTGCTGCAAATATTTTCGTTGAGGTATTTCTCTTTCATTAAACGCAATTAAAGAGAAATATATTTGATTTAACATCACAAAAGCCTATAAACAAATTTTTTAAGTCACTGTATATTCTAAATATACATAAATCATTAACTTTTCTCCATGGGTCTCACTAGAAAAAATTTAACTTTTTTGAATTACTGAACATTCTGGACCTAGATATGTATCACACATACCATTACAACATATTCAAAGCCTCGAAAACATGTTTTCATATTCGGTGACATCAATCATCATCATAACAAATCTGCTCAGGCAGTAGGCCTAACATGCAGAAAGTTACTACCCCCCCAAAAAAACAGTTACTGATCAGCAGTGATCAAAGTGAGTTGAAGTTGCAGCATCTAGACAGCATGCAAAGAAACATCAAGGCTCTTGTTCTGAAAAGGGGAATATTTTGAAATGTTTGATGATGGTGGGCAGCAGTTGTGTTAGCGTATTGCTGTGTTAGATATTGTCCAAAAACTGTAGGCCTCCTACATTCAACGTGTAAATGAAAGAACAGAAAATTATGTTAAGATCCGTTTAAAAATTGGCTCCTCTTAATCAGGAACCTTAAGATTTGACCTTTAACTTTTAATCTTGTGCTGAATATCATCCACAACAAATAAGTTATTTCTTGGACCTGTCAAACGTCTAAGAATTATTGTAAAACTGCAACATTTTTGTTGTCTTTTTACTTTGTGGAGACTTGAATTTGTATGGAAGAGGATTAGGGCCAGTGAAGAGAAAAAAAAGATTGGGAGGATTCTGACTTTATTCTCACAATCATGACTTTCAAATGAGAATTTTGACTTTCTTGTGTTTATTTTAGACAACATCAATAACAAAGACATAAAGAAAAGTAAATATTAAATGTTGAAACAAGATGCCTGAATGGGAGTGGGAAGAAGATAATTAATTTAATCCGACCCCTTTTTACACATTCAATGTAAACCATAAAAGCATTCACCACTTCTGTCAAAAATTAACTTGCATTTTTTTGTTTCAAAACTAATCAAGCAATTATCATTGACACAAAATAACAGAAATACAAAAATATTCACACACGAGTATTGCCGCAGGTAAAGAATTGTTCATTGCATTACATCAGTAAATTTTCTACCAACATTAGTAACAAAGGAAACAGTAAATGAATTGGTTATTCTTAGAATTCTGACTCTAAAGTAAGAATTCTCACTTTATTCTCAGAATTCTGACCTCAAAGTGAGAATTGTTGCAATTCCCACTTTAAAGAGAGAATTCTGACTTTAAAGTTAGAATTTTGACTTTAAAGTGAGAATTCTGAGAATAAAGTGAGAATTCTCACTTGAATTGTCACTTTAAAGTGAGAATTCTCACTTTAAAGTCAGAATTCTGAGATTAAAGTGAGAATTCTGAAATTAAATCAGAATCCTGCCAACCTTTTTTTTCTCTTCCCTGACCCTAATCCTCTTCCGTAAATTTGTCACTGTGGGGCTAAGTGCGTAATTAAGATAAGGTCCATTCACTTTGCCCTGTGATCCGAGTCACAAATCTTTTTCTCCTTAAAAATACTCAAACTCAGACATGTGAGAGCCAGTCAGTAGGCCCTCCTGAGCTCATAAGGTGACCAGCAGCTCACGCCGTCCTCCTTATCCCAGGAATTGTGAGTCTCCATATTGAGAGGGAGACTAGTGTGGCCGTCCGATGCCTCCTCTGTGATAATCTTGGATGCCAAATCGTTGTTCATGTAGGGAGGACATGGGAAGGAAGAGGGCGGAGCTGAGTAGGAGTTGCTGGAGGTTAATAGGTGGTAGTGCGCATCTTCAAGGGAGTGCAGCGTGTAGGACTGGCTGCTGGAACCTGGACCTTGGCTTGGCTGGGAGGGGCTCCCTTGGGATTCCGGGCTGGGCAAGGATGATGGATTTGTGACAGAAGCCAAGTTGGCTGGACAGAGATCATCCACCTGAGGAACTGGTTCTGGAATCGACTGCTCCCATGAGTCTCTCTGAGGACGAGAAAACAAGACTAAGGCCAACATTTCCCAACAAGGCCCATAAAACACTGGTGAGCCCACATCAACAAGGGGCTCACTTATGGTTTAGTTCAGTAGTAAGGATAAGCGGTATGGAAAATGGATGTGCGGATTCTCAAAGTGTGGTATAAGCACAAGTTGTCAAAATGAATCGACTAAGTAATCCATTATCATATTAATCAACATCTATTTTAATAATCAAGTAATCGTTTGGTGCCATTTTTTTATTTAAAAATATCTGATTTCAGCATATCAACAGTAATGGTTCACTAATTTTTGTAGTCTTTCATGAAAAAAGACTGATTATCTTCTGTTTTTAATCAAAATAATAAAATAAAATAAAATTTGCAAACATTTGTTTTTACTTTGGAAAATAATGAACTGATAACATAGTACAAAATAAATCCCTCTTTCTTTAATCACTATACGAAGGACGAAGTACGAAATAAAGACCTCACTAGATAATAAACAGTAATCACAGGAAAAAAAGTTTTTGTAATACACTTTAACTCATTCACTGCCATTGACGGATATAGATGTAAAAAATTAATTTGAACTATTTCTATTAGTTTCACATTTTTTTCCACTTTTGTTAACAAGAGTATGAAAACCTAGAGAAAAAAATTGTATTGTACATTTAGAACAGATATAAAATTTGTGATTAATCTTGAGTTTAAATAATTAAATAATTAAACAAAAAAGAAAATATAAAAAAATTTGAGGCGTCAGACGATAAAATTTTTAAACTGTAATTAATCGCATGACTTTAATAGTTAACTCGTGACTAATCACATTTTTATCTGTTTAAATGTACAATAATTTTTTTTCTAGGTTTTCATATTCTTGTTAACAAAAGTGGAAACAATTTGAAACTAATAGAAATAGTTCAAATGAATTTTTTACGTCTATAGCCGTCAATGGCAGTGAATGAGTTAATGCAAATTAAAATTAATCTGACTAATCGATTGAATAATTGATAGATTAACGATTCTTAAAATAATCCATAGTGACAGCATTACAAAGCACCACAAGCGGTATGCAGGCTCCCTCTAGTGGCACATATAGGAATCACTGAATTCATTGTTCAAAATGTTCATATTAAAGTAGCTTCAACACAGATTAACGGAAGAGCGTGTAATTATTCTGACTGCATTTCACTATATGTTGCTAGCATAGATCGATGAATAAAGATGTGTTGTCTTTATTAATACTTCTCTGACAAATTGAGTAAAATTGGGTAATTTCCTCACCGCACCACTGCTGATCTCACAGCACACTAGTGTGCTACGACACTCTGGTTTGAAATCACTGAGATAGAGCACCGCCCATGTTTGATGAAGATAATAGGGTGTGCCTTACAAATGTATAAAAGGAAAACCCAGAAAAGTGTACAACATTATTAAATCATCTTTAAACTCATCCAGGTCTCTAAAACAGTTTTATTTAACCTTTATTTTACCAGGAAAATACCATTGACATTAAAAATGTCTTTTCCTAGGGAATCCTGACCAAAAGGCAGCAGAAGTTACAGTTCCAACACAAATAAAATGGCATACTTGTCAGTAAGAAGTTACAGTTTCAAAACACTTTGAAATAACATAAGTTTGCATGAAATCCTCTCAGTCTGGATTTAAAGTCATTCAAAAGATACATTCTGTTAATTTACAGTCCTTTTACAATAGGCTCCATGTAGAAGGAGCAGAGAAGACAAACTTGCTGCACAGTAAAAGGTACGAATGTGGAAGGTCCACCAGAAAACATTTCAGAGTTTGTACAGTGAGACACCTACTGTCAAGTCAAACAAAGAAACAGGTGACACAAATGATTGTTCAAACAATTTAAGACAGGGGTGGCTAAATTTGGTCCTCGAGAGCCACTATCCAGCCTGTTTTTCATGTTCTCTCCACTAACACACCTGATTCATGATCAGGATCGTTATCAGGCTTCTGCAAAGCGTGCTGATGAGCTGGACATTAGATTCAGCTGCACTGAAGGAGGGAAACATGGAAAACAGGCTGGATAGGGGCTCTCAAGGACCGAATTTGGCCACCCCTGATTTAAGACATCAATTCTATCATAAATTGGAAAGAGTCCCTGTGGCAGGGGTCAGCGACCTTTATTGTCAAAAGAGTAATTTTAGGCCAAATGTATAACAAAACATCTGTCTGGAGCCGCAACACATTTGAACATTGTGATTAAGGAAATTAATGTTAGTCCCATGCACTGGTTCTCAACCCTGGTCCTCAAGTACCTCTATCCAGCCTGTTTTCCATGTCTCTCTCAGCCAACACATCTGAGGATCGTTATCAGGCTTCATGCAGAGCTTGCTGATTAGCTAATAATTTGAAACACCTATGTTGGCTGTGGGAGACATGAAAAACAGGCTGGATAGGGGTACTCGAGGACCGCGGTTGATGTACTGTGGGCCCAAGAGCTAATTAGAACTGCACCGTAACAGAAAAATACTGCAGCATCCAGTACTTTGAGATTCATTTTCTTTCATTTAAATAATTTTTTTCAGATTTTGTTTTTCATTAATAAATAAAATAAACTCCTTTTTTTTTTTTTTTTTTGCAGATGAACTCCAGCACCTATAGGAAGCACCATTTCCAATTAACAACTACACTTCTGGGATGTAAAATCTCATCATGGTAATGCTATTTTAAACGGAATTCAGTTGTTTTTTGGGGTGTTAACACCCGAAAGACTACCTTTCTTCATTAAGTCTGACTACCGGTGCTTCCAGGCCACTTACAACGTATTTTGTTTTGACACAGTAGCGGTGGCACTCATTTTAAGCTTTTTTTCCCCCCATTCGGGTTCAGCTTTTTTTTTCTTTTCTTTTTTTAAATTAGAGCTTTGTAACAAAATGTAGAACTTGAAACATATTTGCCACTTTTTGTTTTTAGCTGACATGGTAGGACAAACAATATTCCATTTCTCTCTGCTCCTTTTGGCTTCAAAGATATTTCCCGTCAAATCAAGTTTACAACCACGTGCACCCCACATGTCCCTGATGCCCAGTCTTGTCTACCCTTTTAAATGCCTTCAATGCATGGCTCACATTCACTGTCCACTGCTCCAGCCCAATCAGACTGGCCGTCAGACGGACCTTCCATCCGCTGCTCAATGTTGGCTGAGCCAAATGTGCCCTCAGTGTAGCAACTGCTGTTTTGCTGACATCACCACCATTGCTTTCCTTTGTGATTATGTGATAGCGTTTACATCGCCCAACTGCTGCAACGTTTTCACGTTCCATATATATATATATATATATATATATATATATATATATATATATATATATATATATATACATTATTCGCTTTAGAGTTCATAAAAATAAGTGTTCAATGTTCAATAATGTATGCCTTCTAACCCAATGCCAGGTGATATTTGAATTATTAAAAACAAAACAAAAACAAAAAACATGTTTGTCAGTGAAGAATGTTATAAATAATGATCCAACAAGTCTCCCCTCTTCCACTTAATCTGCCATCAAAGTACAAGTACTATATTTTAGTTTAGTTTTTCTGTTTCTGATTTTAGGTTAAAGCTGCTTAATGCAGAAATTTGGATTTTAAATTGCTACTGCCACCTGTAGCCAAAAAATTAAACGGCACACTTCCTTCTTCACGTACACAACGTGCACATGACGTTACAGCCGCAGACAGAGGGCGGAGAATTTGAACTCAAATCCAGTCTAAAAACTATTTGCCAGAGACTTGCAGGAGTACCCATTGTGACCAGCTAAGGTGTTAATCTATTAATTAGAAGTAGTTTGAGTCATTAATTGTCCACCCCCCCCCCCCCCCCACAAAAAAAGTTTATTATAAAGATATTTTGGGCAAATTCCTATAGAGCAGTGTGCATAGTTTAATTTCTCATCAACAGGTGGCAGTAGCGATTCAAAATTGAAATGTTTGAGTTCAGTAGCGTTAAAGCTAAAAACTTGTATTACAGTTTTTCTCCATAGGTTTGGCACATTTCTTGAGACTGAGATGACATTTTCAAAACTGCAAGCTCATTTGGCCAAACAGAGTTACATTTGAGCACAACCTATCAGTTCATTAGCAAAAGCACATATCCATCCCAAAACTGCTCACACATGCTTCACTCTAAGTTCCTTTCCCAAACAAAGAGTCGGCACAGTCACAACTGCAAAGATCCTTCTCAATTGCTTTGGCTCATCTGCATTCACTTAGTTCTTTTGCCAAAAAGAACTTGGATAATTTTGCACAGCTCTTTGGATCATCTGCAAAAGTTCATATCTCTCCCAAAACAGCTCACTTATGTGTCAAAATAAAATTTCTATGTCATACAAATAGTCAGTGCCCCCAAAATTCATCGTCCCTTTGGCATTCTGTGAGCACCACAAGTCAAAATCATTAGATGTTTTCTCACAACAGCTAACAAAATACAATTATATATAAAACTGAGGGGGAAAAGGGATTTTACAAAAGCAGTATTAAAACTTTGCGGTTTGACATACTCACAGTTTTTATCCACACAAAGTTACTTACACATTAAAGTGCAACAAAAGAAAGTGTAAGCCAAATTCTGTATATTTATGAAAAACTAATAACCCAAATCATATCTCGCACACAGCGTAAATGAAGAACCAACTACTGTAACACTTTCACTTTCAATAAGCCTTCCCCATCTTGGCCATCATCCTCATTCTCTTGGGCATCCATACGCTGCTCTCTGTTTGGCCAAAGGTTTTCATCTACATCGCAGCGGATATTTTCCTTTGCAATGCAGCGAGGAAAAAAACGGCGTGAATGTCTCAACCATCCTCTACTTTGATCCCCTGTGATATGCTGGACTAATTTTGACAATTGAACAGATGATTTTGCAGATTATGACTTACACACTGAAATTCTGCTGACATGTTTCGGAGATGATAGCCATTAAACTGAAAAACAACTAATCCAGCTCGATCAGCAAGATAGATTCATTTGGAAAATTTGCTAAATGTCAACAGATTGTGCTAACTGTAGGCTAAATGTACACAACCATTAGCACCGATTCACTGAGGCAATTGAGACATGTTCTAAGACATTGGCAATTTGATGAAAGCAATGAGAAATGCCATTCAGTTGAGACAAATTGTAAGGTAGTTTAGGGATTTGTCCGTGGTATTTTGAGAATGTCATCTCAGTCATCTTCATATTGCGTGGAGCAAAAGAAAAGTGGTCAGATGAATATTTACAATATGGATTTACATGTACAGTATATATTACTATGTCTTGAATTTGGAAAACATTTTTTTTGGGGTGAATGCACATACAACTGTAAACTTGTGGGGGTTGAGTACCTCTAACAAGGTTAAGAAACACTGTCTTGATATCATTCATCATAAGTCCAAAATGTTCATATAACTATAAAATTACACTGAAATGGTAAGTATCATCCTTTGAGAATAAAAAAATAACAGGCAAGTGTAAAATTAACTACATGTTCTCTATCTAACCATTAACCTGAAAGCTACTGAAAGTAGAATATTCAATTTAAAATCGCTACTGCCACCTGCTGATGAAAAATGAAACTGCACATACCCTTCTTCACATACACACGGCACACATTACATCACATCCGCAGATAGGGTGCGGGAAATTCGAACCCGAACCCAGTCTGAAAACTATTGGTCAGAGGCTTGCAGGAGTACCCATTGTGAACAGCTAATGTGTTAATCTACTAATTAGAAGACATTTCAGTCATAAATGGTCAAATAAAAAGGCTACTGTAAAGATATTTGGGGGGGGGGGGGGGGAATTAACCTTTTCTAGCGCTTACATGAGCTTGTGACTACTTCAGTGGAAATGGAAATGTGTTTGGCCCTTGTCTAAAAAATTAAACCTTCATTTTTTTCTAAATATTTCATTGGAGCTACTTGGTTTTGCAGGGTTAGGAAATGCAACATTTAAAGGGAAAGTTAACTCCCCAAATTGTTTTTGACAGTAATATGTTCTATCCAGCCCCACTAGTCTAAATACGATATTTTGGTTAATATTGCGTTAGTGAAATATGAGTAAAGCAGCAAAATCCAGCAGTTTTTATCAATATCACAAGGCAGCCATTTTGCCACTTGCTGTCGAGTGAGAATGACGTCACAGTGGCTCGGGTAACAACCAATCACAGTTCAGCTACAGAAAACAGGTGAGTTGTGATTGGTCGTTGCCTAAGCCCTGAGCAACTGTGATGCTTCAATTGACAGCAAGTGGCAAAATGGTCACCCACTGAGATGGATCAAACCGGCTCGATTTTGCTGCATAAATATTCCACAAATGCAATAATCAAAATGTCATGTTTAGACTAGTGAGGTCACATATAACATATTATATTGTCAAGAAATGCTTATGGTTGACTTCCCCTTTAATGATACCCTCATAGGCAGTGTGCTAGTAGGTGTGGCTCTATTTTGTCAAAATGGCGCTTGTTGGCTTCCGCACTTGAACTCTACTAAATTCACACTCACAGAAAGATTCCTACCATGTATACATGTGATGACTCGCCACTGAAGGGAGGTAAAAGCGACGATAGGGCTGAGGAAGGCAGGAAAGTTCCCCCAGAGCCTGAGAAGGTGGTGGTGGTGTTGCGGTATTCACTAAAAGCGTCAGGGTAGTAGGTGTCAATGAGAGATAAGCTAGATGTCTCACAGCCCAGTGGCCTGCCTCCAAAGGTGGATGGGTATACATCTGGTGAAAACTGCTTGGAAGATGGACCAAAGTCTGAATCCGACATGAAAGAACGCCTCATGCCGTAGTAGCCGGGTAACATATGAGATCCTGTAGGGAAGAGTGGTACAATTTGATGGACTCATTATCTACTCAAAGCTTATATGAGACTGTTATAACGCACTCCACCTAAAAACATCCCTTAATATCACTCAATGATATTCATTTAGCAATATGTTCGTCATTGTGGTTTTCAATGTAGAATTTCATTTCACAAATTAGACAAGTGTTTCTCGTCTTTTTATTCATCCAATTTCTCTAGCACCAGTTCTCTTTAGCGTCACAGGTGAGATGGAGCCTATCATAGCTGACACTGGGCAAGAGACGAGGTACATCCCGGACTGATTAACAGCTAATCATTTTAGTTTCAGTTGTTTAGCTTCATGCGGATGTTAACATATTAAAAACCACTCTCAGAATGACGCAGAATGCAAACTACAACGATAATAAACAACATTAGTATTGTTCTCTTCATATTTTGTGGCAGGTGCGTATAAAGTGAACAGTCTATTTGGTCCTTCATTTATTTAAAGTTGTGTTTTTCTGAAAGGATAAATTTCCTCACCTGACATCTGAACGAAAGAAGGTGGACTTGTTGAGCCACTCTGTTAAGAAAAAAAAAATACACATGAATGACACTGAAATACTTTTTGTCTATTGACAGCAAGCATGCAACATTATTATTTTTTTGTACTAAGCAAAGAACTCCATGGAAATTAACAGAGAACTCCAATCAAGGTCTATAATTATCTCAGACAATCAAGAGAAATTAAAGGATATGAATTTAGTTACAGTAGTCACATGTATCTTTTGTTCTAATTTGGAAGCATGCAAAGTTTGACTTAATTAGGCTAGTATTTAGCTAAAAAATGTATTTCAGACATTTGAGAACAAAGCAATAACAAAAGTGGGGGGGGGGAGTGAGTCACTGCTTCCTGTATGCCATTACATTGTTATATTTTGGTTAAAAGTAGTAGTAGTAGTAGTAATAGGAGGAGTTGATAATAGACCTCCATAACTGTACCATAATGATAACACCACCATATCTGCTGTCTGTTAAAGTGCTTGATCATGTGGGATTCATTTATTGGTTGATATACCTGTTCCATATGGAAACTGCATTGAGATAATTAAATAATTTGAATTGACAAGTTACCATACTTTTGAAAAAATAAAATGTGGTCATTTCAACTTGAATTTAAATTGTAATGAATATTCTATGCAATATGTGTCAGTTTGACAGCCTTAGCAACATATGGGGCAAAGATGAGATATGCTCTCTTGTTTGCATATTGCCAACATGAAAGAGTTGATAATATTAAGCCCATGTAGGCTGGGAGGCAAGCAAATTTTGAGGACAGAATTTGAATGTGATTTGCCAATGCTAAGACTTCCTCTTATGGCCCAGGTACGGCTCAGTGCATCTCTGAAGGCTGAGTATGAAAATCAGCATGTTTGAGTTCAGACAGCGTGTGTGGCTGTCTGGTTACGTGCCATCATTTCTTTAGAAAGTACAACAAACCCAAACAATACTATGTAAAAAAGAACAGATTGATGATGGCAATATTCCCATATCTTACATAGAGTTAAGGTTTTTATATTGCATCCCGAATGTGTGATCTTTTGCTATTTGAAAGTGTTTGTTTGGAAAGACTACATCCATAAAAGTTCCAACTATAGCCTGTCCCCAGTCACTCAGCCACACAACACTGTGGTCAGTGTTTGCTCTGCACTCTCAGTGGCCTTTTATTCTCAAGGATAACGGATGGCATAAACGGACATAAAGGCATGGATGGCTTTACCTGTAGTACTCTTGTATGTGTCTGTGTGTCATCTTTTGTAAACATAAAAGTAAACAGCGAAATGAAAAGGCACTAAACTGGAGACCAAATACCCGCACACACGCAAATGTTGGCATGCTCTTTAGCCATCGTATTTGACCTTATATAAAGGATAGAATATACACTATTAAGAAGACCTAACCACATTGGTTTAAAGTTCCTATTAGATGACTATGGCCACCTGTGGCAGTTATAAAAATAAATATGTTTTATTAGCATTGACAAAAAATTGATAAAACATGCAACTAACACTACTCTAATAAACTGTATAAGCAATTATCAGATAGATTGGTTTAAATCAGGGGTGTCAAACATACCGTATCAGGCCCGCAAAGAGGTTTAATTTGGCCCGCGAGACGATCATGTAAAGTAAAAATATATATATTGTAATTTCTGACCAATTAACCAGCTGGCTACAATCGAAACATATAAATTCATAATTTCACAAGCAATCCTCAGATGAGCAATGCAACTTGTACACGAAATCGTCCTGGATGTCATTATTTAACACACAACTTAAAGTTACCGTTTGTTTAAAAAAATAAAAAAAATAAAAATCATAGACTGACATATAAGTGTTAATATGACACAAATTCAATAACTAGTAACACAAAAACATATGACAAGGATTAACGTCCTTATAACTTCATTAACTGTGTCACACAATGCATTCTGGGAACAGTATAAATGCAAAATAGGTCGATTTAACACATCCAGAACTCATACAGGCAAAGTGTTACCGCGTTTCATTTGCATTTGTGTTATTTTTTGGAACTATATGGTTACAGTTGAGCTCCGTAATTTAGGGCTGGCCAGCAAATAGCGAAAATCTGGGTATAATTGACGGCAATTGTTTTTAAGTTATATACCATTATTTTACCGATCCGGCCCACTTGGTAATGTATTTTCCTCCATGCAGCCCCTGAGCTAATATGAGTTTGACACCCCTGGTCTAAATAGACACTGTAAATTGACCAACCAGGAACTTGCTTGTTTGGCCAAACTGTTAGGCGCACTAATATGATCACATAATGTTTTATTACGTTGTTATGACATACATTTAAACCTGTATCCTACTGAGTAACGAACATTTGCGACGCTTGCAAATGTTGATTTCAAGTTCAGGGTCGTAGCGTTTCCTAAACGTTCTCTAAACAATCATAATAGTTCATGCTCAAAATTTCCTTGTGACAAAAAGACCATTGAACTGTTTAGAGAACATTAAAAAAAAAAAAAGTATTCCTGTATTTCCAACCAACCTCTCATAACATAGCTAACATTAATTCTACTAGGTTGTCGGTACTTGGTTTATTATAACAAAAAATAAACTTGTGTTCAAAACTAAATGAACCGAGCTGTTGTTAATTACGCCTGTTAGCTCCTGAGCTAACTAATGGCTAGAGACTCTGTGACCACAACCCAGAGGGCTATATTCCAACCACTGGTGGCTTTCAGCAGATGTACAATTATTTCCCAGCACCAACTTGTAGGGTTGTGTGGACATAAGAAAGTTGCAAGACAAAGTAGCATCCCTATTCAGTGGGGCATAGTTTCAACCCACAGTATTGAGAGCCGAGATTAGATTTTTCTTTTTCATGAATTGATTTTGTAAGCCTTCTTTAATACTGTATACTTGGAGATTTTTTTTGAATCATTCAAATATGGCACTCATATGTGGTGCATCAAATATAGAAGACATATACAGTATTTTACTTTTTCAGGGACAACAGAGTGATAACAGTGTAATACATCACATTATTAATTCCCCCCCAAAACCTTATGTTTGCTTTATGGTGATTTGTCCCGCCATTTACAATTTACATATGTCACCCTGGAATATGTGATTTGTGGATGGTCCCTAACCTGGAGGGTAACCCCGGGATTACACCGCATGTGCGTGCGTTGCGTCTCCGCTCCTGCGGCGCAGCCGATTCGTTTCCATTCTATCAGCTTGTTCAAATTACACCGGGTCCTATTTTCTATTTTTGCCGAACGACGCATTCGTCGGCATCCGTCAAATGGCAAGCTAGCACAGAACACATCGAGCGGGACAGGCAGACCGACGCAGTTTCACATAAAATTCTGGTTACTTTTCAGAATAAAATACTTGCCAGATCCTATTTCGCAATCATGTCAGCAAAACGTCACAATGCTTAACGCGTAATTTACTGCAGCGAACATGGACGAGGAGAGATTTATAATGGAGGTGGATTATATATGACACGGCACATCTTTTTATCATTTTTAACATGTTTAGAGGAACCATCAAAACTGTTTTGAGAACGAAACATTACGACCTTGTGCGAACCCTCACAATAGCAACGCGTGTCGAGCGTTTCTGGTGGCACATTTCTAATGTTACAAAGTGGGACCATGAGGTAAACGATACAGTCAGCTTCCAATAGCTGCCAGGACCAAACAAAAAATGGTGGATAATGATGAGTGCATTGCTTGTTTAGCACTGTTAACCAAGTCAGCATTTAGCATTAGCTTTTAAGACAAACACGTGTCACCAGATTGACTAGCAATTACATTTCTTGTAGTTTCTGGTGAGAATTTATTGCACATTTGATTTTCAGTGAAATTATAATATCCCGGTTTGTAATTTTGAAAATCTGGTCACCCTATCCACACCTAAAGGCAATTTATTGTCTTTACTTTTGAAATGTAAGAGGAAACTGGAATACTACTCCCCATGGAAAGGTCCAAGCCACAATTCGGACTGGGAGGCCTAACCGCATGCCTAACCACGGTGCCCTTTCTCACTTGTGTCTCACGTGTACGTAAATAAAAGGCATATTAATTTAGTGACTGTCTGACTCCAACATAAAAACAAACACTGTCCTGCAACAACATTCTGTCAGATGGTTGGATGAAAAAACAGTCCTGCTTGTGCATGTCGACGTCTAAAGCTAAGCCTGACTGCAAGTGAGAATGTGTGTTGTGTGTTTGTTAGGCAACAATAGAGAGGTTGTCTGTGGCCTGTGCAAGGCTCGGCACAATACAGGCCGCAGGTGTGTATGGCTCAAACTTTGCATAGGCAGCCTTCTTCACCAGCTTTTCACTGTCTCTCTATGGTACAGGTACCCGTCCACCCTTTCCCCCCACCACCCCACAGAGGGTTTTTGGAAAGCATGGCTGCATCACCATTGCTAGCATTGTATGAGTGTTCTTTTGTTATCCTCTCAGCACCGTGCTTAGCTATTTACAGATTGGCTTTGCAAGAGCTTGACGGCTTTTGTAAGCAAAGAAAGCTCAGAGGGTAGACAATGGATCAACCATGGATCGTTAGTCCACATAACCAGCATGAACATCAACAGAAGGCGAGATTTTTAAAAGGCCACCAGCAGAATGTCAACTGTGGTCTTGATGTTTGGACAGAGAGGGGAAACAATTTTGAACAAAAGCAAAGCGGTTTTTAGAATATTGTACTTTACTTACACTGTATCTTGGACCATTTGTCTGTCGGGATCGTTTCTCTGCCAGCAGGTCTTTGACTGTGTGCTTGACTCGGACGCCCTGGTATACTCTCTTTGAATATTCTACATAGGGCAATAAAACAGTGTGATTGGTAGATAAGTACTTTATTAAAGTGTACCTGTTTTGTTCGGAAGGAAAATGTATGTGGTTTGTGAAGAAAATTTTAATCCAAACGTGTTTTGGTTACAACTGGTTGTATTAAAGAAAAGCTTGTAATAGGTCGCAGGACATATCATTTCGAGACGCCATTGAAGCTCATGCATGCAGCCATATTTGCCTAGGGGGCGGTGGCGTGACGTCAATTGCTGTGATTGACATGGCGACATATGGACGCTATCTTGTTACCCTGCTGAAACCGTGTTGGCCAAACTCTCTCTATATACGACTCTGGTCAAATTTGTTGATAGACAAAACCGGACCTCTAACAGTAACTGCCAGAGACAACATGGATGGATGTCTAAATAACAAACGGAAAAAAGAGATAAGCACTACTTTTGTGTGCCTAAACCTGTTAATCCTCAACGAAAATTGATAGCGGAACAGTGGCTTCATAACTTGGGTACTGGACACTCTGTGAGAACTTTACCGTTTGGCCGGAATTCTGTAGTTTGCGAGGACCATTTAGCTGAATCCTGCTACGAGGAGAGCTTACAAGCAGCGCTATTGGGATAAGCTAAGAAGAAGCTAAAATCCGATGCAGTCCCAACAATATTTAGCCAGTGAGTGACCGTGGACATCAGTTGGAGTCATGAAATAAGAAAAAGGTATGAAAATAATGCTACCATAAAGGCAGTGGATATTTTTCTTAAACTGGTGACACTCCAGCTAGCGTTATTTTGCTGGTTGTGAATCTGCTATTTTACTGTGTTTTCTTATATTAATGACGATTTTACAACATTGCAGTGGCTCAGATTTACCGTTGATAAGAGTATAATTAAGTAGCTTGTCTTTCGTAGCGACAAAGTTGTTGTGACTCTTCGATGCTAACCGCCGAGCTAAATTTTTGCGATGCTAATCGCTAAGCTAAATGTTTGCGATGCCCGTTTGTCTTGACGAGACTGCGAACACGTTGCGACTATGCAGCGACCATGCACATTTGTTATTCATGTGCGCTTATAAATGTATATGCTATGCAGATAATGCTGCCATTAGTGCAAGCTGCACGGTCATAACGTGTGTGTCGTGTAGTCGAGACAAACAGGCCTCACTAGCATTTAGCTGTTAGCTCCGCAAAGTCATGCCAATTTTGTCACTACGACAGAATTTTTTTTAATCAATGACAAAATTCTTGCATATATCTCAATGGGAGCTTGTGGGTGCACATACAACGACCAATATGGCGCTGTACATTAAAATCAATGGGGGATTTCAGGTGTGCTGTTTTGGCAAATACAAGGCTAGACATAAAGATAGGAACACCGGACATTTATTACACTACATAATATGGCGTCGCTAAAACCATGAGTTCCTTGAAATGGACAGCCGGAGGTAAGATTTAATCTCCAAAGGGAAAATTCAAGGTGTCCGTTACCAAAAAGTAGATCCATACATCACATCATACACAAAATCAGCAAGGAAAAAGACCCAGAACTAGATAAAACACACAATTACACCTGATCCAAATGCAGAAGCAATTTTGACGTCTCGGGTATTTATATACAGTACGTGTTTATTGCCACAAATGTTTCACAGTTTTAGATATATACTGTACTGTAAATTGATAACTAATTGAGAGTTATGTGTAAATGTCATGGAAATTGTCTTTGGTATGGTCAATGCAAATGCTAGCCGAAACATACATGACAATGGAATTTTGTATGGCATTTATTTAAAAATGTAATTTAATAAAGATAGATATTTTTGGAACTTGAATATTAGACATGGAGAGGGTTGAAGTAAAGAAATAAAATGTTGCACAATATTTTAGACAAGACCCAAATATGTAGTTCTAATATAGAAAATATAATTATGAAAAAATACATGCACACAATAGATAATTTGTATATGTACAAGTATAACCAACACGTAACGACAAACACAACAACACAAATTATTCTGCCCCAAACATTAATAACCATAAAGCAAAATTACATGCATATAATAGAAGTAGAAGTTGCCTACCAGTGTCCATGATGCCGTTCAAAGTTCAGTCTGACACACACGCAGGCAGGCCACTCTGTTCTTCTGCTGTACAGTTCTTTTGTCTTACTGAATAGCAATGTTGAGCACCATAGTGAGTGGTGTGCCCCCGTGAGTGCTTTAACCACGTCGTCAGGAGGGCAGGGACGCGTAGAACATGTCACCTTACTTCATCACTGCACATTTGAAGTGTGAGCTTTTAAAACTTATTTGTTTAAATGCAAATGTTTGGAAAGGACGTTTTTTTTAACTATTTGCATCCGCATTCAAGATTCTGCGTTCGAAACATTGCTTGCACGGCAGTGAGGTTGGTATGTGACCATATTTTTGTAAATGACACTAACACCATGTCACACAGATTTGAAATGCTCTTTAAGGGTGATGTCACATAGGATTGGGCTGAGTGGTGCTAGGAGGAAAATTGTTCTCACTGAATCTTTGGAAGGAAAAGCTTGTGGACCTAACGGACAAACGTTAGTACTGAATCTCAAGACAAACTAAACCAAAGATCGAGAAAGAAGAAACACAGCTGAAGTCTTCAATCTTAGATGAACAAACTTTGCAAGAGAAACATTTTTATTATTTTTCTGTAAATGGTTGGTGGAAAAGGGATTAAATATAATTAGTATTGTTTGTCTGAATTTTAAAAGTTACATACTTGCAAAGAGAGAGAAAAAAACATTTGAATGTTATGCTTGATTAGTTGATTCGTTTCTGATTGAGAGGCCAAGTGAGCTGCCTAACATACACAACATAAAAAGTAAATTTTTGTTGTTGTTGTTTTTGAGGAAATTCTAGCACACCAGACCAGTGGTTCTCAAACCTTTTACACCTAAAACGACAGTAACATAAGGGGCATAAGACTTAAGTTCTTAATAAAGTTTAAGTTAATGAAAAATTAGGCAGGTTTTTTATTTATTTATTCCTAAAATGGATATTGCTGGAGTTGGGCTGAAACCTACACGTTAAAAAAAAAAAACAGTAATGAATTGCTTCATTTGTAACACACATTTGAATTAAATTAATCCAAAGTTAATATATTAGTTTAATGAACTGGTAATTAAACTTAATGTTTTCACTTTGTTTACTTAATTCAATTGTGTGTTACCAATTGAAGCAATTAGTTAAGTTGGCCCTTTTTAGAGTGTAGTAATTTATCATATAAAAAAAAAATCTATACTATTGGTCAGTCCACACATGTGGGTGTTATTTACCAATCAAAAGTGTTGAAAATGGCTTTCTCTCTTTGATGATGTAATGTTAATGGTTGAACAAATGTCATTTTTGGGGTCTTTTGAAAAGTGACTGTTTGGGAGATACAAGGTTTCAACCTGACGCCAGTTATGTAATAATATATTTGCCACTGTAACATTATGCAGGTTCATCACTGACATTGCACTTAAATATATGAGAAAAATATATATAATGAGTCAATTAAAATGTACTGCACATTAAAGTCAAATAAAAATCATCCATCAATGATTAAAAGCAAACCATTAAAACCATTCACAACAAACCATTTGCGAAGATTAAATGCATATGTATTATAGTCTACTTGAAAGTTAAATACAACTGAACTATACTTGAAAAAAATACTATGCATGAAAAATAAAAACATTTACTTGACTAGGTTAAAAAAAAAAAGGTTAAGCCAATGTAATATGGAGTCTGAACATTAACACTAAGCTTAATAAAGAAAATCAAAAAACTCTATGGCACTTCCTGTGCTTTGGCTATTGTTGCACCATAGGACTGAATATCACACATAGTCTTCAATACTGTTTTTTGGTACTGTGGAACAGAAGTTTCCCACTCTGAACATTTGTGTGGGACAATTCTTCACTCTACTGCCCTGAGCCATGTTTTACTCAAATTGATGTTCCAATGATTTGTATAAAACAGTTTGAGCAAACCAAAAAGCAAATGAGCCTTGTGTTGATTCGTGGTAGGAGGAAATGGAACAGCTGGTGGCATGGTAGGAATGACGCTTCCATCTGACTCTGTAATTGTTACCTGGATAAACCTGATTTGACTTGTAGGTGTTAAAACAATGCAGTTCAGTCACTAAGATATGACGATACTATACTTGTTCTGTCGCAGTGTACAAACATGGAGTATAAAATTATAAAAATACATGATTGTAAAATATCACACTTCTGGCATTCTGCAATTGTCTGATTGCATAAATGAACAGTACAGTTATAGCTCAGGGGTCTGAAACCACATGTGGCTCTTAAGTCCCTCTCTTGTGAGCTCTTAAAAAAATTGTAGAAAATAAATAATATTTTTTACCTGTTTAGATTTTTTAGATATAATATTCTAAATATGCATTAATGATTAAGAGAAAAGAAAATGAATAATTAAATATTCCAAAAAAAAGCGTCCAAATTTGTACATTGTCAGAAAAAGATAAATGAAAGGTAGATGAGAACGTTTTTTAAATTACCTAAAAATAACCAAAAAGTAACCATAAAATGTCCAGAAGAAAGAGTAAAAGCAGAAAATTACTATAACATGTCTTTGGAATTGGCCAAAAAAACAAACAAAAAAGTAAGAACATAGATTTTTTTTAAAGGCAGAAAAGAAAATGTTTAAAAAAAAATGATTAAGTGAACAAAAACAAAAGAAAAAAGCCCAAAAATTACCATAAAATGTTCACAAAATTGTTCAAAATGTCAAATTGATTTAAGAAAAGGCAAGAAAGAAAAAGGCTCGAAAAGTAACCATAAAATGTCCAAACACAAAAGAAGCAATCCAGAAAATTACCATAAAGGGTCCATAAAAATGTCAACAATTTTGACACAAAGGCAGAAAAGTCTAAAAGTGGTTGAAAATTACAACAAGAAAATAAATACAATACCTTGGCATTTATATAGCAAGGTAACAGTGTGATTTCATGTTGTAGAAGAAGTGGACTGCAGGCTGGCCGTTTCAATACCCGGATACTTTTCCTACGCAGCCATGATGTTGTAATTAGTGCTGCATGTGGTCTGGTATTATCGTGTTGAGAAATGCAAGATCTTCTCTGAAAGTGATGATGCCTGGATGGGAGCATATGTTGTTCTCCAATCTGAATATCCCTTTCTGCACTGACGATGACTTTCCAGATGTGGAAGCTGCCCATGCCACACACACTCATGCAACCCTATACCATCACAGATGCAGGCTTATAAACTGAGTGCTGATAACAACTTGGCTTGTCCTTGTCCTCTTTAGTCAGTATGATATAGCGCCCTAGTTTTCCACAAAGAACTTTGTGATTTGTGATTTGTCTGACCACATAACAGGTTTCCACTTTGCCACACTCCATTTTAAATAACCCCTGACCCAGAGAAACGCCTGCGCTTCTTGGTCTGCTTTAGAAATGGCTTCTTCTTTGTACTGTCGAGTTTCATCTGGCAACGGCGGCTGGCACGGTGGATTGTGTTCACCCACAATGTTTTCTGGAAGTATTGCTGAGCCCTTTCTGTGATTTCCCTTACAGTAAGCATTCCTGTTTGTGGTGCAGTGCCGTTTATGGGCCCGAAGATCATGGGCATCCAGTATGATTTTTCAGCCTTGGCCCTTACACACAGAGATTGTTGCAGATTCTCTGAATCTTTGGATGATGTTATGCACTGTAGATGATGAATACTTCAACCTTTTTGCAATTTTTCGCTGGTAAACACCTTTCTGATATTTCTCCACTATCTTTTTGCGCAACATTGGAAGAATTGGCGATTCTCTACCCATCTTCGCTTCTGAGAGTCACTGCCACTCCGAAAAGCTCTTTTTATACTCCAATCAAGTTGCCAATGGACTTCATTATTGGTAACTGATCTTCCAGATGTTTTTTTTATAAGTGCAAATGACTTTTCCAGCCTCTTATTGCTGCTACCTGTCCCAACTTTTTTGAGATTTATTGGCACCATAAAATTTACAATAAACATATTTTTCCTTTAAAATTATACATTTTCTCAGTTTAAACTTTTGACCTGTCATCTATGTTCTATTCTGAACAAAACCTTGAAATTTAACACTTCCACATACTTGCATTCAGTTTTTGTTTACAATTTGTATAGTGTCCCAACTTTTGGGTAATTTTTGTAAACGATTGGGAAGATATTGCAAGATATTCCCCATCTTTGGCCTTATTTAAGAGAATTGTTGGAATTTGTCAGCTCGATTTGTGGCAAAAGTGTTTTTTCTAAAGAGTGTCTTTATCTATTCTGGGGAAAAAAGACATATAAGGTGTACTTTTTTTTTAGTTGTCATTAGCTGAGAGTCAGTTTGGCACTTAATGGAATGCAATGGGAAATATGTTATTTTAATAGCGTGCTCAGTGAACCACCCCACCCCCCACTTCCGTCTCAGAAAGAGCACTTACAGTATAAGGGAATCATTTTGTGTGCAGAACTTTTTTTCTCCAATGTGCCAAATCATCAAAACAGGCATTGTATAAAATTGACAACAAAAACGTATTATTATTATTATTATTATTATTTTCTACTATTATTATTATTAATATTATTATTTAAAAAAAATATTAGATTTTTTTTTTAAGGGGTTGAATTAGTACCTCTATTATTATTATTATTATTTTTACTAGAGTTAGTTTTCAATTTAAGTGTGGGTGAGTACCACCAATGTATCTTGGACAGTATAACAGGATTGGATTTGTAACGTGTCAAGCTAACTTTTTCAGGAATGTTGCCATCAGTACAGCATTTGCACATTTTGTCCACTAGACGGTAGTAAAAGACAACTTAACATAGTAGCAGTTTGCTGCTCTTACAAGTCTGGGGAGCTGACAGGGTCATGCAAACAGACTGGAACGTTACAATCAAAATGTACAGACAAAGGTAAAAACAAACGTTGAAATCGACAAGCAGGAGGAGCTGTTATATGTCCTGTCATGTCATTCCTTTGCTTGCTGTGTTCGACAGCTTTTACTCATCCCAGATACTGCCTGGTCATAATTTATCACAGACCGGGTCTGGTCGCTAAATAATGACTGATGTTAGTCTCAAGTTTCAAGAAACAATAAACTGTGCACAACTTTCGCTCTTATGATTTCTCTCTTTTTACTGATAGACACAATTAACACAAGCTAGTTATTTACACAAGAAAGCATTGTTTTTTATTTAGCTAAGGAACAAGCCTAACCATTGAACTTACATGACCTCGGGAAATAAAAGCGAGAAACAGGAAGTGGGGGAAGACTTCAAGAAAAGAGAAAATGTGGTAATCAGAACAAAATGTAAATGGGAACAAAAGAAAACAATTTAGTTGTATGCAAAAATTACGGTTTGAGTTGTACGGCCCCATTTCACTCGATATCCAGCGGTACCTTGTTAATTAAGTTAAAAGTTTGGAATTTAAAACCCGTTTAAAGAAAAAAAAAAGAAGAAGTTATTTCTCTGCCACCAATGGGAATAATATGTTTCTTATCACAGTACACGGATCTTGGATTAGTGACTGGAATTTTCCAAGGGACAAAGTACTGTGTCTGGCAAAGAGGAAGAAGCTGTTGTGAAGTAAATTCTTCACTCTTCCTATGCCTATCATGTACATATAGGGATTGATCTCATAAAACGGAATTACATAATGTCATGCTTTGGTATGTGTCTGAGCCTCACTTTCTTTCTCTCTTGGAAGACATCGTACGTTGTCATAGTTGAGAGCAATACTTTGAATTCTTCCGAAGGACTAGAAGATATATTTTGCTGAGTGGGGTAACACAAATGTTTGTTCCAGCCCTGTCTGCACACATTCACATCACCTTTGCATGAGCTCGGACAATCAAATGAGAAATGGAAAAAAGAGCATTTGTGATCTGGCAGAATAGTGGTCCATCGGTTTGCATCGTTGCTTCTTAATTCGAAGCAATGATAAATTTGTGATCAATGTATTAGATAAGCTAAATCAGATATTGCCACAGTTTTAAAAATCAAGACCATTTAACCACTTAACATTTAAGCACCTTTGGTAGTACAATCACGAAAAAAAAAAGAATCTCAACAATGTATTCATTACACTCATGACCTTGAGTGATTTTACGCAACCACTCCCATTAAGGGGAACATGCATTAGAAGTGGACGACCACCACTAAATTAATAATGTAATCCCTAATAGTTAAGCAAAGGGGAGAAATCAGCAAAACATCATTGTTGCCACCAAATTTATTGCATATAAAACATAAAGAAAGAAAAGGTCGAACTGCTTTAAAAACATTTTTTAAAGGGTTAAAATCCTCTGATTTTTAAATCAAATGTGAATACTTTCTGATTTCCCTAGTCTTCCATAAATGCAAACAAATTACCGGTATCTTTTTTTTAAGCAAAACAACACATTAATTATTAATAATAAAAAATATATTTTTTAAAGCAACATTTTTGTCCATTTTGTGATATGTTGCAAATCCAAATTCTGCAGCCATTCCCAAACTTGAAAGAGTGCTAGGGCCCGATTTGTAATCCCTTAGGCCCACCGAAACCTTAAATCACAACTCTGATTAGTACATGAGACCAGGATCAATAATTCCCAAATACTGTAGTCTTCATAATTTCCTTCCATACATAATCCCATTTTCATTTGCAAAGCAGTGAGCACAAATCATATGCAGAAAATAATATAAGCTTTGGGTTTGTTTGTTTGTTTGTTATTTGCTTTTCATTAAAATAGCAAGTTGGGTAGGGAGGGAATAATATCATCTTAATGTGAATTCTGGGCTCCAAAATGACTTGATGACACATAGTACATCAAAATTCTCTTAAGGTTTTATGAGAAATGGCTGGTCCACGGTGTCATTGTCACTAAATGGAATTTTACGCACTTACACATGCCATGAGGTCAGGCATATCTTACTGGCTGCATTAATCCATCAAGCCACCCAGTACTCAGAATTTTAAGAGACCCTGAAAATAAAAAAGTCAACCCTGATGTGTTCAACAGGTCTGGTTTCCACTCAGATGCTGGAAAATGACCAGAAGCCTTGCTAACAAGCAGATCACATTCTTTGTTATTATTCTCCAGCTCTATAATGGCAAAAATTTGAATGCCTACATCCATCCATTTACTACCGCTTATCCGGGGGTCCTGTTGCAGGCGCAGCAGCTTTAGGAGGAAAGCCCAGACTTCTCTCTCCCCAGCCACATCGACCAGCTCTTCCGACGGGATCCCAAGGTGTTCCCAGGCCAGCCGGGAGACATAACCTCTCCAGCGTGTCCTGGATCGTCCCTGGGGCCTCCCGCCGGTGGGACATGCCCGGAACACTTCTCCATGGAGGCGTCCAGAAGGCATCCGAACCAGATGCCCGAGCCACCTCAACTGGCTCCTCTCAACGCGGAGGAGGAGCGGCTCGACCCTGTTCCCCTCCCAGATGACCAAGCTTTTTACCCTATCTCTAAGGTAGAGCCCGGACACCCTGCGGAGGAAACTCATTTCGGCCGCTTGTATCTGGGACCTTGTTCCCACAGCTCGTGACCATAGGTGAGGGTGGGAACGTAGATCGATCGGTAAATCGAGAGCTTCACCTTTTGGCTCAGCTCCTTCTTCACCACAACAGACTGATACAGAGTCTGCATCACTGCAGACGCTGCACCGATCCGCCTGTCTATCTCCCACTCCATCCTGCCCTCACTCGTGAACAAGACCCCAAGATACTTAAACTCTTCCACTTGGGGCAGGACCTCATCCCCACCCGGAGAGGGCACGCCACCCTTTTGACAACTGAAGACCATAGTCTCGGATTTGGAGGTGCCGATCCTCATTCCAACCGCTTCACACTCGACTGCGAACCGCTCCAGTGCGAGTTGGAGATTGCGGCGTGATGAAGCCAACAGCACCACATCATCTGCAAATACTAATACTAACTAATAGAGATGCAATACTGAGGCCACCAAACCGGACCCGCTCAACGCTTCGGCTGGGCCTTGAAGTTCTGTCCATAAAAGTTATGAACAGAATCGGTGACAAAGGGCAGCCTTGGCGGAGTTCAAACCTCACTGGGAACAAATCCGACTTAGTGCCAGCAATGCGGACCAAACTCTGACAACAGTCGTACAGGGACCGAACAGCCCGTATTAGGGGGCTCGGTACCCCGTACTCCTGAAGCACCCCCCACAGGATTTCCCCGAGGGACACGGTCGAACACCTTCTCCAAATCCACAAAACACATGTAGACTGGTTGGGCGAACTCCCATGCCCCTTCGAGGATCCTGCTGAGGGTGTAGAGCTGATCAACTGTTCCACGGCCGAGACAAAAACAGCACTACTCCTCCTGAACCCGAGATTCGACTTCCCAGTGGACCCCCCTCTCCAGCACCCCTGAATAGACCTTACCAGGGAGACTGAGGAGTGTGATCCCTCTATAGTTGGAACAGTCTTCTTAAAAAGGGGGATCACCACCTCTGTCTGCCAATCCACTGTCCCTGATGTCCACACGATGTTGTAGACCACAACAGCCCACAACATCCAGAGCCTTTAGGAACCACTGAGGAGCTTTCCAACTACCTCAGTGACTTCAACCCCAGAGATAGGAGAGCCCACCTCAGAGTCTCCAGACTCTGCTTCCTCAAAGGGAGACGTGTAGGTGGAATTGAGGAGGTCTTCGAAGTATTCTCTCCATCGATTCACAACGTCTCGAGTTGAGGTCAGCAGCAGCTCTCCTGAGACACCGGATGGTGGACCAGAATTACCGCTGGTGTCTACCAGCGGGTTCGAGGATTGCCTCCATGACAAGCACCGACCACCTTACAGCCACAGCTCCGATCGGCCGCCTCAACAATGGCGGCGCGGAACATGGCCCACTTGGACTCAATGTCCCCCACCTCCCCCGGAACAAGGGAGTTCCGCTGGAGGTGGGCGTTGAAACTCTTTCTGACAGGGGATTCTGCCAGACGTTCCCAGCAAACCCTCACAATACGTTTGGGTTTACCAGGTCTGACCGGCATCTTTCCCCACCATCGGAGCCAACACACCACCAGGTGGTGATCAGTTGACAGCTCCGCCCCCTCTCTTCACCCGAGTGTCCAAAACATGCGGCCGCAAGTCCGATGGCACGACTACAAAGTCGATCATCGAACTGTGGCCTAGGGTGTCCTGGTGCCAAGTGTACATATGGACACCCCTATGTTTGAACATGGTTTTCATTATGGATAATCCGTGACGAGCACAGAAGTCCTGTAACAGAACACCACTCGGGTTCCCACGTGAGCGTTGAAGTCCCCCAGCAGAACGAGAGGTAATTATTGTGAAGCTGAGATGCAAATTACTCTGCGACAGAAGACTTCAAGAGGTTTATATTTCTCCAACACAATCCAGGATCAAACTTTTTGATTGTCTTGATTTCCAAATCATGAAATCATTGAATTTCTTGCCTGAAGGCAGCTGGAACAGATTCTAATTACCTGAGACCCTAATGGTGACAAGTGCTGTCGCAAATGGATGGAAATCCGTATTTATTTAATAAGTAAATAATGTCTTATAATGTTAAACCTGTTTTATAAATGTATCCAAAAATGCATCCAGTCTAAATTTGAATAATTTTTTACAATACAGCCATCCCTTGCTATATCACGGTTCACTTTTTGTGGGTTTAGTGCAATGGATTTAACTATATCCCTGGGATTATTGTCCAAACCGACTGCTACTTCAGGCTCAGGTAGCAATAAGTGGGAGCCAGGTGGAAAGAGTTGCATAAAACAATGTCCAAAGTTTGGGATAATTTCACCCTTAAGAAAAGGAACTAAGTGCAAAGTAAAACTGGCTTAAGTTACAAAACTGTACAATAAGTACTAGTGTTATCCATAACAGGTGGTTTGGATAGAGCAGGGGTGTCAAACTCATTTGAGTTTAGGGCCAATTTGATCTCAAGCGGGTTGGACCTGTACACAGTATTTGTGGCCGAGAAAAAAAGGGAAAAAAAGACTGTTCTAAATTGTTCCCTATTTTGGTGCAAATAATTACAAGCACATTTTGAAAATATTATCATTCACTGATTATCTCGTTGCAAAACAACTTGTTATGATCTCAAAATGATTATAAATGGACATATTTCCAAATTTATTAGGAAATCTTGACAACAAAAATGTATTGGCTAAATTACATAATATTTATGTCATTTACAGCAAGGGTGAAATAGAAACTTAAATTATAAGAGTCAGCCAGTAGCTTGCCATAAAATGCTGGCATATTTTGGATGAAACACAAACAATGAATCTGTATGAGGTAAGCATTAGTCTTCAGAAATTATTAGTTGAACAACACATGCTACCACAAATGCATACATGGATTGGAAGCCATCTTTTATCCATATTGCCACTTCGTGCTTATCCCAACACAACTTCTGCTTTTACTCTGCTTGTGTCAAAATATAAGCATGAGTTTCAAACTAAGAGTAAAAATGAACTTGAACTTGCCTGACAGGCCAAAATATCCCAACTGTCCGGATAGGACCCCCTGATGGGCCGGTTTTGGCTCGCGGGCCATACATTTGACACATTTGTAATTTGTAATGAAACGGACAGGATGTGCGTTGGGTTGCGCAGACGAACGATTCAATGAACAAATCTTTTGAACGGTTCTTTTTAATGAACTGATTCTAAAGATACAGTTCACTTAAAATAACTGTCATGCCCATCACTACCCCTCACACTCTTTTAAGAGCCAAAAGTAATGGTGTCCTTGTACCTATTGGGGATGTGCCTGCTGACAAAAGCAGCAGGATGAATTATCAAGTGTTTTGGACAATCTTATCAGCTCATGTTCAACCAAACGCTTCAGAACTCATTGGATGACGCTTCACAGCGCAGATGGTCAATGACAAGAAGCATACTGCAAAAACAACCAAAGAGTTTTTTATGGCAAAGAGGTGAAATGTCATGTGACCTGAATCCAATTGAGCATGCATTACACTTGCTGAAGACAAACCTGAAGTGCAAATGCCCCAAGAACAAGCAGCAGCAGTTGCAGTAGAGGCTTAGTAGAGCATCACCAGGGATGAAATCTAGCATCTGGTGACCTTCATGTGTTCCAGGCTTGAGGCTGTAATTGACTGCAAAAGATTTGCAACCAGGTTTTAAAAATACATATAGTACAAACAGTTTTAATTGGTACACTGTTCACCTGATCTGTATCTGTATCTGTTCAATTATGATCCGTAGCTGTATTTGGAGGGGCGTGGCCTAAACATATGTGGGCGTGACCTAAATCGGAAGTGGGCGTGGTTTGGTCAGAAATAAGTGGGTCTTACATTGATTCGGTAGTAAATACCCTCAAATTGGCCCATCATTTCCAATCCATTGTGGTGGTGTTAAGGGACAAAAAGTTGAGACTTGCATTAATGAACCTGACTGTATATGTCCATATTATATGCATGAAGCTTTAAAATATACTTTATATACAGTGTTCCCTCGTTTTCCATTGCGGTTAGGTTCCAAAAATACCCGCAATAAAGGAAATCCGCGAAGTAGTTAGCTTTATCTTTTACATTTATTATAAATGTTTTAAGGATCTAAAACCCCTCACCACACAGTTTATACACTTTTCTCATCGAGGCATTTAAATTTTCTCACATTTCTCTCTTGTTTAAACATTGTCAATGTTCAAACCTTGATACATTTTATAAAATTGGTGCATTACTGTAAAAAACAAAACAAAAAAAAGGCATGCAAAATTGCACACACAAAAAATCTGCGAAACAGCAAGGCCGTGAAAAGTGAACCGCGTTATAGCGAGGGAACACTGTATACTAAATAGAAAATGAATATGTGGTCTCTACTTCACAGATTTAGTCTATTGCTGGGGATCTAACAGCGTCGTAAACGAGGATTTACTGTATTTCAATTAGTGCCATTTTGATTTAACTTTATCATCTTTTTATTCAATTTGATGCACCAGGGGCGTGTGTTCAGGGCAGGCAGGAGAGGCAGATCCTCCCAGTCCCTTCCACTGCACGTGAAGAGCATGATAATAATAATAATAATAATAATAATAATAATAATAATAATAATTTAATGATTACATTAAATGATTCTCCATTTTAGTTGTCTGGTCTGTGCTTTACGTTGATTTTCTTCTTCAATTCAATAATGTTAATTCCATCATTAAATTATTATTTTTTTAAATAGCCAAATTGGCACATTTCCTGTTCAATTACATGGGCGAGAAGGTAAAAGAGGTGTTGCACTTTGAGTGCCTCCAATGGCTACAGACACATGAATTGCCAATGCCAGTGTTTTTTGGTTACAACGCAATGGGTAGTAGCAAAAGCTCATGTAAAATAGGAATAAAGTGGATTGAGGTAACTGTGTTTGGCTCCAATAAATAAATCATAACTTGTTGAATTCTTCACAGATTTTGACGGAGCTTGGTTTGTTACAACATCAGACATGCAGTTATGATACCAGGGATTTGGGTACTTTTATCGTCAGGGCTTTTGTATCATATTAAATATAAAGTTAGGTATAAAGGTAACAATGTTGAACACATATGGAATTGATTGAAGCATAATAATAAAAAATTAAAAAAATTGTTTTAAATGATGGTCAAAATGGAAATATAGGCTAATCTTCTATTTAGGTTCATATTTTTATATCCAACTCCAGAGGAGTCTTGAGTGCCTCAACAGCCATCAACGTCACTGCTGTCTACTGACAAATACAATACGACAGAACTTTAAACTTGGAACAGATTAAAAAGAGATATGGCCAGCTTTTAAAGTGATGTACAATGTGTGGTCTACTTGTGAAGCATTTGCCGAGGGCACTCTCAGGCCTGAACCAGTTGATTTCCAGATGTGTCGTTTGCCTCTGACTTATGTAAGGTAAGTGCAGAAGTGGGGGCAGCGGGTCCGTTGTCTGTTGTTGATTGAACATTTTTAAATGTTGATTATATCTCAGGACACTACTTACATTATGTTAGCAGGCAAAATTAACGCTTTTCTTCTTCAACATGCTAAAATAAAGTCTTGGAAAATGAGCTCAGTTTGCCTTTTTGACTGTTTTATAGCTTATTGGCTAACAATAGTTTAGGCAGTACAAGAACAATAAAATATAACAATAGTTAGTTAGGAAGCTATTCTTATGATTGTCACCTCACACTGTGGCAACCTTGGCTGAAGACCATCATCCCAGACCCACGGCTGCAGTGCCCATGAGCAAGACACTGATACCCCAAACAGCTCTTTGGGTGCTTTTTAAGCAGCCCCCTGCTCCATTGGGTACCAGTGTGCCACTAACACCAACACTAACTAACATGACTGGCGTTAGCCTCATACTTCCAAAATCTGCACTTTTCAGGTGACCCCAAAAATAGCATGTTTGTTCAACTATTGACAATGCATCACCAGAGAGATTTTAAACATTTTGAACTCTATAGGTTGGTCTATAATTTGTAAAAATAAAATAAAATAAATAAAACTAAAACAATTAATGAAAATAAAATAACATCCATTTATGGCATGGCAAATATAGATTTTTGAGGAAGAAAATATGGAATCCGGACCATTTTTCATTAGCATGTAGGGTCATAAAGAAAATCCCCCACAAACTCTTCAGCTCATTTAAAGGGATACTTGACTCATTGACACAAAAAGTTAATATTTTGTCCAGAAATAATTTGATAACTTCATTATTTTTCTTGTTTAATTAATAACTTTAAAAACACATTTTTCCACTTGCTGTCGACTGAAGATGACATCACCTGTGCTGAAAAAATGAAAATTGAAAATGAAGTTATCAAATTCATTTTTGGACAAAATATTAACTTTTTACTGCAGAAAATGGCTCAATAAGTCAAGTATCCCTTTAAGTTTTACAAGCAAATAGGAGCAGGATGGTTGTAGGCTATAGGACTGTTGCAGAACCAGACGACTTTCCTATGGACGCAGATCTATTTTTAATTTGCTATACTGATTGCAATCCCTCAAGGGGGGATTCGTTTTACTAGCTGTATATTTTGTGTGGCACACCACATGGAGATCCAAATCGCACATGTGCAAGCATGCAATTAGAGAATGAAAGGTGCTCAAACAATGCTGCACCTCTCAAGTTATAGGGATTGGGAGTTTATGGCTTGCTCAAGGGTTCTTAAAGGGGAAGTCAATCTCCCCAAAAAATTATTGACAACTATATCATGCAGCCCCACACTAGTCTAAATACGGTATTCTGGTTAATACTGTGTCTGTAGAATATGAGTTTAAGCAGCAAAATCAAACAGTTTTTATCTATATCAGAAGGCGGCCATTTTGCCACTTGTGTAAATGACATCACAGTTGCTCAAGTCTCAGGTAACAACCAATCACAGCTCAGCTTCAGAAAACAGGTGAGCTGTGATTGGTCATTGCCTGAGCCCTGAGCAACTGTGATGTCATCTTCAGTCAACAGCAAGTGGCAAAATGGCCGCCCCCTGAGGTGGAGAAAATCAACTGGATTTTGCTGCATAACTCATATTCCCGAAACGGAATGTTAATCAGAATCTCATGTTCACGCCCAATTCACACTGACTGCGGAAAGGCCGCGGTGCGTTGGTGTGCACTTGGACGAACTGCAATTCATACCCCGTGCGTTGCGTGAGCTGTGCGTGTCCGGAAATCTGCACCCGACAGACCATAAGATCACGGGGGATCACGCTGGAGAGTTGAGTTCACGCGATAACAACCGTTTATATAGAGTCCTATTGGTCACGTCGATATGCTTTTGGACATTATTTCTGGGACTTCTACCATGGGTAAGTACGTTTTGTGTTTAAATAGTGTTCTTTTAGTGCTTAATTTTTTTCTGAGCTAGTTTTTTGTCTTAAATGTCCGACTCATGTCATGCTATGTAGTTAGCTAGCTTTCCTCCCCCAAAAAATGTGTTCGCAAACGTTTTTATTTTTAAATATAACGGATCTACCTTGATGCAGACGCTCGACTTCCCGTCCGGCTCATGTAGTTTCTTCAGCTTCATGAAAATCCACATGCGGCATCCGGAAAAAATAGAACACTTGCGGAAGCCTTCCGCTGCGCCGCATCCCTTCCGCACCGCATACGCACCGCACTGCAGCTGGTGTGAATTGACACGCAGACACGAATGCTTTC
This sequence comes from Leptonotus elevatus, assembly GCF_054856555.1. Taxonomy (NCBI): domain Eukaryota; kingdom Metazoa; phylum Chordata; class Actinopteri; order Syngnathiformes; family Syngnathidae; genus Leptonotus; species Leptonotus elevatus. The sequence goes on from NC_141245.1 coordinate 4,200,342, forward strand.
TATTCCTTGCGCGGACGGAAATTGCACCGCGTCTGTTCCGCAGTCAGTGTGAATTGGGCGTTAGACAAGGAAGGTCACATGATATAACATTATTGTAAAGAAATCTTGTAGGTTGACTTTCCCTTTTAAGATAGATGCCAGCTCACCTGCGACATTTGGTATAGAAAATGCATGGTTGGACAGCTTTATAGTGCTGTTCAACAGGATTCTTTAGAGTTACAGAAAAATCAATGAAATCAAGTCAGAATCAGAGTGGCCTGTGGACAATCCAAATCTGAAATCCTGAATTTGAAGAGTGTCAATAAATATTGGATTTAAATGAACCAGTTGCCAAATTTGCCAATTGTTGGAAAAATTGAAATGGTAGCAAATATAAGTGTTCTATTTACAGTAGCAAATTTAGTCACAACAGCCATCTGCATTTCATTTGAGTTATAAACTGGCTGTTTTCAAACCAAGGCCACTCCTGACGTCAGCAATATTGGCGTGGAACCTGCGAACATTCCTGAGATGAAGAGGGATCCAGACATAGACTCATTCCCCCGTCGCCGCTCTCCCGACCGAGCTCCTGTCAGCCAGGTCAACACCTTCAGCGAGTTAACAGTCAGCTGTTTCTTTCTTTCGCTCTCTTTTTTGAAAACTACTTCTTTAATTTTTATGATTTTGATAACTTAGTTGTACAACAAATCAATTCATTTTTTATACAACATTCTCTTTGGGGCAGCTATCCCACATGATTTACCATGAGAGGCGTGATCAACTCAACGCCTGCCAATCAAATGGCTGACACATACTGTAAAATCCTGTGAGAAACACGATTCATATTTTTTATTTTTTTTATCGTTTTGGCAAATAGTTATTACACAGTTACAATTTAAGAATTTGTTCACATTCTTTAGGTGTTTACCATCCACGTGTTAAAAAAAATTAGTCCCTAATTTAAAGTGCATTTTATACACAACATAACTCAATTTGTTTTTGTACAATATTTAAAGGGAAGTCAACCTTAAACATTTCTTGACAATAATATGTAAAATGTGACTTCACTAGTCTTAAAATTAAATTAAATAAATGAATCTTTTAAAATTAATATTACATTTGTGGAATATGAGTTTTGCAGCACATTCCAGCTTTAGCCATTTCAGTGGGCGGCCATTTTGCCACTTGTTGTCGGCTCAAGATTACATCAATGTTGCTCAGGGCTCAGGCAACGACCAATCACAGCTCACCTGTTTTCTGAAGTTGAGCTGTGATTGATTGTTACCTGAGACCTGAGCAACTGTGATGTAATTTTCACTCGACAGCAAGTGGCAAAATGGCCGCCTGCTGATATTGATAAAAACTGCTGAATTTTGCTGCTTAACTATTATATATACTATATTCCACTAACACAATATTAACCAGAATACCGTATTTTGACTATTGGGGATACATAGAGCATATTATTGTCAAGAAATTGTTTTGGGGTTGACTTCCCCTTTGAAAGGTAACATACTGCAGTTAAAAGTACAATATTTAAAAGAAGGTACAAACAGTGTTTAAAAGATTTAAAAGCAAAGCAAAGACATAAAAAATAGCTTACTAAAATTACTAAAAGAGCATACAGTGCAAGACTGTAATCATAGAAAAGATCTGCATTTACACTTTATTGATATGTTTTGAATCTATATCCATTCATATTATTCACTTTGATAATAAAGGATACCAGAAAATCAGGGGATCATACGATACACAAGTAGAGAGGGCAGAAAAAATACTTTTTAAGGGTGATTTTTGGGCATGGCGTATTATACACGGGTACATGTTTTTTTTACTGGATTTTAGGTTTTTTATAAGTAAAGGTCAACATATAATCACTAGTTGACAGGCAAATACTCACGTTGGATGAAAGAAAAATTACGCAATCCTTACATTGATTTAAGGTATTCTAAAGAGAAAGAAGCACACGTGAAAACTCCATATGTCGTTTCAATAGGATTAAATATCTCGTCATGTTCTCTGAAACTCATACGTACGTTCTGGCCTTCATTTGTGCGCACAAATTGACCACAATGTGCTGGCTGACACCAGGACTACTGGAAAATGTCACAGGTGTCGTATGCGTTTTACTGTCACTGCTGTCAGGTCGACTTTTCCGTGACTTCCCAGAAATGCAATGGAAAAGGCTGCCATGACAGAATGGAAAAAAGTTCTTTAGTCCCTCTTTTGATGGTTAATTGGTGGGTTGGAATTCACTTAATCGCTTAAAGAAAGCCCTCAAGTGAGCCAAGTATTATTGCTGTTTGTCTGTCTATAAATTGAGACTTTGTCTTGAAATAAAGTGCAGTCGTTGCAGACAAGAGCCGCATGCTAATGAGGGGAAAAAGTGAGTTGATGCCTTTAATATGAGCAGCACGCGCCTTATGTCACAAATCTGTCCTCATAAGAGACTCTTTTCAGCACACATGGGAATATGTTGAATCACTCACAGCTTATTAATGAAATGATGACTATAGAGTGAAAAAACAGACCCTGTGCCGGCTTGACTTCCAGACAGTACTGCTTGGAGGATTATTTGGGAAATTGAGACCATTGTTTGACGTCAGCAGTGATAGTGTCCACAGCAACAATGGCGACAACAGTAAAAAAAAAAAAACAATGGTGGACAAATACAAATTTCAAACCAGTAGACAGAATTATCAAGTTATACATTATATTTACTGGCATCTGCTTATATGATGACATAAAAAAAAAAAACAGCACCGCTTCATATTGGCTTCATATTATTGAAAAAGTTGTATTTTGCTCCCACACAATATTCTATATCTTAATTCATACAAACAGTTTGCACACCCTAGAGGTACTTAAACTTATGAGCACAACTGTACTGTATATTACTAGTATATATTAATTGAATACGTTTTAGATCATGAGAGATGACATATTGCTACAATAGCGCAGATAGAAGAGGCCGTTTGCCTCATTGTACGCCCTTGTCGTAGGAAATGCAGCCGACGTCCGGCCAATCGAAGCAGCTCCCCTCATTAATCCATTTAAATTCAGAAGGACTCGCTGGAGTTGATGCAGGAAACTGGAACATGCAAAGTGCATTTACAGTAAAAGGAACTGCAAAAAGATCTCCCCTTGTGGATGATATAGTCGGCCGAGCATAAACAATTGGAGACCGCCTTGCACTTCGATTGTTCATCTGTGTGACACCCCCTTCCCAGCACAACCACCACCCACAATTGTGCTGTGGTGCTATTAATAATATGTTTAGGATGATATTAATGAATTTATTCCAGAATGACTCATGATTATGCTGTCATATTTATGAATGAAATACAATGACATCCACCCACACACATCCATGGAGCTCAGAATCTGTCTGCCTACCCCTCGAATAAATCCACCAAAATTGTGTTACACCACTCGTGTCACGACTTATACCTGTTTTAGCAAGTCTAAAATCTAGTCTACTTTTTGTCTTGTTTTGCTTCACTCCCTTTCCGAATGAGACTTCATTGAGTTTTTATTTCAAATAATGAGATGCTTAAGTTTTTTAAATTTATTTATTTATTTATTTATTTTTATTTAGTATTAGAGAGGGCAGGGATGGGTCACAATACTAACCAGTCTGGTACAAGACAAAAATGTATGTTGTATATATCTGGCACAAAACATAAACAAACAAAAATAAAGCGGGCGGATGACACAGGACAAACGTTTCACATCATGATCAAAGTGAGCAAAATTATCTATTATGACAATGTTGCTAAAACACATACAAAAAATTAAACTTATTTAAAAATATAGATACATAAAATAATATAAAACAGCAATCCTATGCACTTTTTACAAATTATAAATTGTAGACAGCGACAACATTATATTTCTTTCTGCAATTGAGTTAGAGAGACAATTTAACAGCGGCTTCTACTTGACTTGGTTAGTGTCAATTATAGAATTTACACAGACAAGATACAATAGATAAAATACAATAACAATATGTGTGACTGAATAACATAAATTTCTCCCCTCTGGTCCTTGGCCCTAGTCTTCTTTATAGATTAAAAAAAAGTGCTTTGTAGCACTGCAACATATACGTCTTGACATGTTCAGTCATGTTTTCTTCTTCATCTTCTTTTATCAATGATTATTACCTTATTCCTCCGTTTGTTTGCTGAAAAATCATTTGTACTTCCAGATGTGGGAAGCCAAAAGAAACAATTACTCTCAAAGACGTCATATGGTAGGAACAATGAATCATATTTAAAACGGTAATGCTAATGGTCTGAAAATGTTATCTCAGAAATCAAGAAATCAACCCAAAGTCCAATAATTTAAATGGAATGGAATTGAAATGTTATACAATGGAATTATAACACTTGTTTTTCATAGTTTATTTGGCTACATACTTTTAACTGAAATATTTCATTGTAATATTAATAACGCAAAATGCTACAATGGTGTGTACTTGGACGAATGGTCTGTGGAAAGGTTTGGCTGGCCAGCACACTTAACGAGCTCGGAGTATAATGAGAAGATTGTTTGAAAGCACAGCGCACTGCCATCGCCTACAGCTTTTCCACTGTCGTTTATGTAACCCTATTTCAGACCATTACAAACTCATTCTCCTTACAGCATTCAACTTTTATTTATTTTTTATTTTTTTAACCATTGGCTTATATAACATCGTGCCAGGGTTAAAGGTGCTCAATGCAGGAAATTGAATTTCCAATCGCTACTGCCACATGTGGCCAAAAATTCTTCACATACTCCCTTCCTCACGTAGAGACACTGCACGCATGACGTCACATCTGCAGACAAAGGGTGGGAAATTCAAACCCGAATCCAGTCTGAAAACTATTGTACCCGTTGTGAACAGCTAAGGTGTTAAAATAAAAAGGCTGTTGTAAAGATATTTTTGGGCAAATTTCTACATAGAGCAACTTTAAAATAGTTTTAGATTTTTCATTTTCGTTTTCATTTGTTTTGACTTTCATCTGTTTTTTGTTTTCAAATTCAGGTAGTTCTTATTTTTTGAGTGGTATTGCATTTTTTCCAGTTTATGTACTGGGTTTATATACATATATATATATATATATATATATATATATATATATAAACATACATATATATATATATATATATATATATATATATATATATATATATATATACATACTGTTATATATATATATATATATCCCCAATGTATCCCCAGGTTTCCTTTACCCCCTTTTTACTCTAAGTCTTTACTTGACTATCATTAGGTTTTTAAATCCTTTGAATCATTAATTCTATCAAACGGATTATTTCAAGGGGAAACTTCAACTTCCACTATATTTTGTCGCACACAACACCACACACAAAGCATTGAATTGCGCACAAACGCAAGCACCCCCCCCCCCCCCCCCACACACACACACAGACACACGTGCAAGGAGAGATGTCAAGAGTGACCACCAGTGTGCTTTTATTATAATTGTTGATTTAATTAAGCTTGATAGTTGTTTATATCATCATATCAGTCTGGGGTAAACTGGCAGACTAACTAACCGACTATTCCAAATTTCATACATCAATTATTTGGCTTGAAAAACACAAATGATGCAAGTGGAAGACCCAATGTGAACAACAATGGGTCAAATGGAATTTTGGACGTGTTACATAAAGCTCCTTTGGCAATATAAATGATGAAAAGCTCTATTCCTGGCTGGATTATGGTTTGAAGAACTGATGTGACACATAAATAATGGGAGGTGCGGCGCCAAAATATCAGTAATGATGTAATTGCAAACACATTTGAATCAAATAGTGAAAATATTTTAAATGGCAGAGGGAAGCATCTGGACCGTCAGACATGGCACAAGCGAAGCAAATGAAGAATTCTTCTGTAAATAAAGCATGACCTTAGTTCAGGATCCTCAAATTTGCATATTGTTTGGTATTTCTGTCACTATAATTCTGACACTGAAGGTGGGAGAAATTTGTAAGACATCGCCATGTCTTAACCAATAAAAATCACACAGCACATGCTTTGGCTTGGCCTGGGCTCTTGTTAGTGTGGGCTGAGGGACAATGTGGACTAGCTAATAGTTTTTCCCAACATCCATGTGAGGTCCCCGTCCAGCTTGTTTAACTGAGCAGCCACATCTTTGCTTTCTCCAATTTCTCCAGTTCAATGAGCATTTCTTTGTTTATAATGACACTCTTCCTCATTACCATCAGTGGTACCCACATCACGAAAAAAAACACTTCAGATGCTCACTGAACTTGTCTTGTCAATATTGCTGACAAGCTTCTATGTCAATCATTACACACAGCTGTCAGAATTTGACCTGGCAATAGCCAGATTGATAATTGTGATTCACTCAAGGGAGTTCTTCACAATATCAATGTGTGATTTCACATTCTGTACAATACTTCGAGCTGATTGGACAATGCATTAATTTTTTTTGTTTTTACTTTTGACCAATCATGGCAACGGATTTGAACGTTGTTGTCCTCGTAGGAGAACTAAAAGCATGAACGTTTTTACCAGCTAGAAGCGCCTGCAAGAACAGAATTACAGTAATTGCAGCATCCATTCGTCCATGTTCGGCTTGTTTGTTTCCCCGGGGCTCTGCGCTTCCTGGTTTCGTCACAGCTTCATGTCCCGCCCTAAACAACGCCTGATTTGTCCTACCTAAATAGGGTCAGTTGTGAATGGATCAGCAGGAGCAGTACAAGATGGATCCTCGTGACGTCTGTGAACAAATATCGCAAGAATTTAGCTTGCTGGCAAGGTTAGTCACAATTAGCATCGGGAAACATTTAGGGAGTACATAACTACCTGTTAAGTAAATGTTATTGATCAATTTATTCATGTGTTTGTTTTGAGGTCCAAAAGTACGACATCGTATTCGGGCCACGAATAAATATATATTTTTAGAGGAACTGGCAATATTCCGAGAAAAAAACTCGCAAATTTGCCACTTTATTGAGTGGCAAATTTGCAAGCTTTTTCTTGGAATATACTCAGAAACTTACGAGAAATACACGTAGGGTAGCTATAGTCTAATGTGAGGATTCGTTGGTGATTAATGGGACAGGGTTGGAGACGGATTCATTCTTAATGTAAACTTTACTCGTCATACACATTATATTGTATTGTATATTATATCATATTTGAAAACCCAACCGAAAAGTATCTGCACAAACATCCGAGTATTACGCTATGTGTATTTCTTGTAATTTTCTGAGGGTTTTTTCCTGCAAATTTGCCACTTTATAAACTCGCAAATTTACTGTTTTTTTCCTCGCAAATTCGCAACTTTATAAAGAGTGACTTTTTTTCTCAGAATATTGCCCCCACCCTCTAAAAAATATATATTTATACGTGGCCCTAATACGCCGTCGTACATAAGCGACTGACTTTGGAATTAAATATAAAAAGGACTGGAACTAATAACTTGTAATGTCAATGAATTGTACAGTGCATGTCTGCCTGAAAGATGCATGCTGATGCCAACATTCCAACAATTACATGTAAACCAACAAAAGAAGAAATTCCGAGATTAAAACGACCCGACCCGAGAGAGTCGAGGTGACCTGTCAAGATTTTTTGCAATCTGACAGATTTTTGTTGCCATGAAAGAACAAATACTATTACAAACTAATAATGTTGATGGACATATTGTCTCCCACTGGTTCAGTTTAATTCATAGCGGAGTTAATGGGGTCATTTCACAGTTGGCATAATGGCTGAAAAGCTTCATAAATGCACGACAGTATGGCAAGGTATGATGAAAGCGTGACTACACGCTCTCATGTTTTTTTCCTCCACTGTGCTACATCACATGATTCAAAGGAATTTACATTGGAATGAAGGCTCAATGTTCCGTCTGGCTAAGATTTGAGTTTTCCAATAGTAGATTGGCAGGATAATATTGTGATCTGTAGAGGTGGGGGGTAGTGAGTGCTTGACACATCTCTGTAGAGAGTCGAAATGTTTTTCTTCTTGCTCCTGTCAGCAGGTATTTGGAACCTTGGAGCTACTGCTGGGCAGAGAGAAATCAGGATGCCTAATACTTTTCAGATGACTGTCATTGCTGTCTGTGAATTGTTGTAAAGAAATTGAACAACTGAATTGCTTTTTTGTAGCAGTGCAATACTGGCCGTGTAACATTACCAAGGTAGTGGGTTCACCTCTCGGAATGCAGAATCTGAAAGTCTTAATGTTATTTTTCTGGGGATGCAAGACACTAATGAATCTGGCAAATGTTTGATTTGTGGAATATTCCATTGACTCCAACCTTTCCATTGATTGGGACTGTATGACATGTGCATTAGTCATGCAGACTGTTTTATTTTTCCTGGCTCAGTAACTCACCATTGCATTATCAGTCTGCTCGCTAACTGCTGTATCCATTTGATCTAAACCACTCCCACTTCCTCCTCCTGCCCCTGCACGTCCACAGATAGCACAAAATGTAAGTGTGTCGTAAACACATCTGCGAACGCCTATTGCAGGAAGAAGAAAAAAAAACATTTGCAAGAAGCAATGGATGAGCCAAGCATTACACAACAGGGATCAAATTGAGTTGACTAAAATAAGTGCTTAATCATTGTGTCATATTTATCCACCTGTCTTTTGTCAACAGATAAACTCTGTATGATTGCCATTATTGTGCAGCCAAAGATGCATTTATTTATTTAATTATAGATAGATTTATAGATTCAGTTTTTTTTTCTCCAAATAGAGCAACAAGCGGAGGCCCAAAGGAATAACATTTATGATGTTCAATGGGCCTGTTTTAAAACCAATACTTAACAAAATCTTTATTATTATGTAAGCCTACCTTTTGATCAAAGAGTAAAGCGTGTAGTCTCAGGCTATGTTCACACTGCAGGGCGTGATGCCCAATTCAGATTTTTTCTTAAATCCAATAATAATTAATGTGAACGCAACGCGCCGGTGAGCACACTTCGAGTGACGTACACCCAAAACGACGACGTCACATTGCAGTGTTCACGGAAGTAAATATTGTGCCGCCTCGCAACGTTTTACTGCCAGCCAAGCCACTGAAGCAAGCGACTTTTATCAGTGTCATATGCAAATTTAACTGTGCCAACGCACGCTACAGATTGATGGACTGGTGGACTCGTTTCGCGGATGTGTTAGGAGTTCGATTCATGTGTCTTGTCTGCACTCATTATGCAAATTCAGCCGCACTCTTGGCTGGTGGACTGTTTTCACGCTCGCTCCTGGTTGGCTGCTCTCATCGCATGCATCAGTTTTGAATGTGCTGCAATCCGTCATACTTTTTTTTTCATCTCATGTCGCCAGAGTAGCGAGGTTGGAAGAGGTAATTTGGGGGAAATGAGGGGACACTCCTCAACCTCCTCATTTCATTGATAAGTCTACCGAAGATGACGTTGCGTCATCGCCGTTCGGGATGTGTTAAGGGATGAGTTTCTAACCACATATGTCAACTTCATGCTTCATGTTTTAAGTGTGATTAAAGACAAATAAAAATGTAACACTGTCACTCAAAACGGCTTTGTATATATTCACAGACGTGTCAATAGTCTCCCTTCCAAGCACTCGCTCCCGCCCGCGCAAAGCTCATATCAGGCTTTTGATGACGTATGAATTGGATGCGTGAGCATTCACAGTGCAGACGCATCGCATACCTATCCGATTTATATCCACATACGAAAGAGGCCCAGGTCGGGTGTGAAAAAAATCTGAATTGTACCGTTCACACTGCATGAAAAAATCAGATACTTGAGAAAAATTCGGAATTGAGCTGCAGTGTGAACGCAGCCTCAGTGACCAAAAAGTATGGGGGATCAAGTCTGCCGCTTAAAAAAATATCCACACGCATCACTTTATAGATAATGTGATTTAAATCAATCTTTATCAGTATAATCTATTGTTGGTGCATATACATGAATGATGGTTAACCCTATAAAGCCTGAACCATGAAATATATTAGAGAAAATTCTGATTCCTTGTAAATAGAGTATTTATTGGTCTTTTTTTACACAAACAAAAATGTTTTTTTGGGGGGGAAATCAACTTCCACATATGACTTGATTTGTTTCATATTTGTGGCGGCCGTGGCTCAGGGTGTAGAGACGGTCGTTCAGTAGTCTGTTTGATTCCCGCTCTCCCCAAGTCATGTGTAAATGTGTCCTTGGGCAAGGCACTTCACACACATTGCCTCCAGTGCTACTCACACTGGTGTATGGAAGACGCGAATGTTTGGTGGTGGTGGGAGGGGCCGTAGGCGCACACTGGCAGCTATGCTTCCGTCAGCCTGCCCCAGAGCAGCTGTGGTTACTTAAGTAGCTTACCGCCACCATAGTGTGAATGTGTGAGTGCATGAATAATGTATCCGTTCCATTGTAAAGTGTTTTTGAGTGTCTAGAAAAGCGCTATATACTGTAAATTTGATGCATTATTATTATTTGATACATCCGGTCTCAATGCTTTAAAATCGTACATTTATAACTGTCAAAAATATAGTAATAAACAGACATATCAAACATATTATTTTCAAAAATCAGAAAGAACATTTCTCACTATTAATAAGCATAGGTGTCTCTCCTTTCTCAATTGGGGCGATCTTGCAAGGTCGCTGGAGAAGCCATCATCTGAGTGATACTGCCCTCTAATGGATTATCCGTGCAATGCATGTTTCAGATCATATACGTCAAGGTTTTAATGGGGGGAAAAAATTATTAAACTCATGAAATAGAGGGCTCAAAATGTCTTGTATTTAATATGATACGTGGGGTGTTATTCAATGAAAACGTAATACAATTTTGCTAAAATGATTCTCTCATTTATTGGTCACCATTCCATGAGTGTTTACACCAATCTCACTAGTACTCAACTTGGTTTTACCATACCCAGTCCATCAGCACTCACCAATACCAGTTTTGGACGCAGCAACTTGCCAGGTACCAGAAGATGACCTCATCAGATTTCTTCAGGATCAGAGCTTGATGACATCGGTGGGTCAAAGCTGAAAGGAAGCTTATAGATTGAAGGAGTCACTAGCCAGGCCAAAACAAGTTCTAAATATTGGTAATTGGAAGGTAAGAAGGATTACAAAAAAAAACTAAACAAAATTCATAATTGTATATGTTCGCCTACAAGTCGATGAAATAAGTAAACATAGTTTTAGTGGCCGGAATGTACCGTATTTTCACAACCACAAGGCGCACCGTATTAAAAAGCGCAATCTCAGCATGCATGCTAGAGTATGTTTTTAAAAAGGCAGCGGAGCAAAACTGAGTTTGGTTGTACTCTATCGAAGTATTTAACAATGTAAACAGTGAGTTGGGTTCAGTGGTGTAGTCCAGGGTATATGCGGGTATACGGAGTATACCCACTTCTTTTTCAGTCAGTATTGAGTATACCCACTTCTAAATCCCCCCTTTTGCACAACGGTCAGCCATGGCCTATCCTGCTCTGCCTTTAATTGGCTGGTACCCCTGCCTACACTGATTAGATTGGCTAACTTTTGGCATGAGGACTGATGAACCAATCGGAGGCAGAGTAGGGCGGAATAATGTATCCAGTCTATTGTAAAGTGTCTTTGAGTGTCTAAAAATGCGCTATATAAATCCGATACATTATTATTATTATTACATGCTCTAGTTAAGTTCATGATTTTTAAGTATCGGTAAATAAAGACACAAGAATGGGGACAAATAGTTTAAGATTCAGCACAAAACCAAACAATATCATAATAAACACACACAATAAGTCTAACCAGTTTTTGTTCATGCATTGTTCACTAAATATTGTAATTTGTTTTATAACATACACTTTATTTTTGCCTCGTGATGAATACATTTTACATTATTTCAGGGTGCTTGTGTTCCCTGTGTTCCCAATTGTTCATAACAAGTCATGCTAAGTAATTTTCTTATTGTGAGCAAGTACAAATGATGGATTTTTAATTCTTACATGTCACCGTTTCTAAAAGAGCACGTTTTTCTGGACAACTTTAAAAAATAAAAAAGGAGAAAATTGAGAGTATGCCCACTTCTCCAGGGACCACTACACCACTGGTTCGTGGGAATATATATATATTAAAAAAAATTGTGAACCTCTTGAGCAATTTGGACTTTCCAATTGTTTCAACCAGATTTTTGTTGTTCAATCTGAACCATTACCTTTTATACGAAATAACAGAGGTGGGTTTATCAATTCAATCTATTGTTCTTCTTTTCTTTTTCTTTTTTTTCTTTTTTTTTTTTTAAATCAATTGTGTTGTCAAAACTTAATTTAAAAGAGTTTTTGGTCAATTCATGTAGGTGCAAAAGTAAGTGAACCCTGAGATGCATTGCTTAAAACAAGCAGTCAAGTAGGATCAGGTAGGACAAATTGGTAGCTATCTAAACTAACCACTGAAATGGACTAATGAAATGAGACAGAGGTTTAGCGAATAAATTGTGCATCACTGACTGAAACAGAGACAAAACTACGTCACTTCAGTCTTACCCTGGTGAACCCATACAGGTCAGTCATGATGAGAGGAAGAGAAATCTCAGGGGACCTCGGGAAGTGGGTAGTGACAGCACATCTGTTTGGGGAAAGCTATAAAGTCATCTAAAAAAAAAATGTGCTTCATCATTCCACTGTGAAGCAGATCATCTGCAAATAGAGAACACTGAAAATTACTACAATCCTGCCTAGAAGTGGACGACTTTCTGAAATATCAGCAAGAACCACAAGAAAAATGATAATTCAGGTAAAAAGCCAACTCGTACATCACATCGAGGCATTTGCCTCGAGGCATTTGCCTCTTTTGCTGCATCGGGGACACATGTGCATGCTTCAACAATCAGAAGAAACGTCCATCGACAAGGCTTTCATGTAAGGCTTGCTAGGTAAAAGCCTCTGCTCGCAAAAAAGATCAAAGCTGCCCATCTCAACTTTGCCAGAAAGTACCTGGACAAACTTGAAGCTTTTTGGAAGTCCCTTCTCTGGACAGATGAGTCCAAAATTGAACTGTTTGCATACCAGCAAAATAACCTTCACCCTAGACTGAAGCATGGGGGTGAGAATGTTAAATTCTGGGCTGGCTTTTCATCCTCAGTTAATGGACAACGCCACATAGTCCAGGGAATCATGAATTCAGAGGAATATTGTGAAATCCTGGAACATAACCTGAAGCCGTCCTTTGTGAAGTTACAGCCTGGTAGAAGATGGATCATGCAACATAACAATAATCCAAACCATTCAAGCAATACAACCGAGGAATTGCTGAAGAACAACAAGATTCATGTTCTGGATGTGCCCAGTCAAAATCCTGACTTAAATTCTTTCAAAATACTGAGGCGGGACCTGAAGCGGGCAGTTTATGCTAGACGGCCATCCAACCTCTCTCAATTGGCTGCATTTTGCAAGGAAGAGTGGCAATAATTCCTCCAAAGTAGATGTGAAAGACTGATAAGTCACTAAAGAAAGTGTTTGGATGAAGTTTTTATTGCAAAAGGAGGTGCAATGTCTGATTAAGTGAGAGGTTCACATACTTTTGCACCAACGAAATTTGAGGTTTTTCTTAAATCAACAACTTTTGCTCAAGAATGAATGACAATGTTATCGTTCTTTTTGTTCAAGTCCATTATTTTCAATGTCAGCATTGTAGAGTGGGGTAGGACTAAACATTTAATAAGGTTATTTTAATATTTTATATAAAAAACTTTTGAACAGCACTGTATATATATATATATATATATATATATATATATATATATATATATATATATATATATATGTGTGTGTGTGTGTGTTGTTAGGGGTGTCAAAATGAGTGCGTTAATTTTTAGGTAATTTAAAGTTCCTTCAACGCCACTAATATTTATAAACGTGCGATTAAACTGTACTGGGGGAATTCCACTCGCAACGAAGCACACATGTCCACGTCAATATTAAGCAGCAATACATTTAATAATAGTGCATATATTTGTGGAGACTGGGGTCAAGTTCTGTTTTACAATTTTTAAAATGTGCAGAATTTTGCAAGTTACTTGTTGACGGAGTCCAACCCAAAACATGCTTGCAGGTAGACACATTTAGCCCAAACATGCATGCACAATTTATTCACAAATTGTGGCGTAACTCGCTCTAGCAGTTCCATAAAGTGAAAGCAGTGAGCACAATGAAGTCCTACTGCATCTTATATACAGGAAACCCGGCCCTGGTTGTGACTGGCAGGCATGAGTTTTTTCAGGTTCTCATGCCTGCCAGTCCTCAACCAGGGCTGGATTTCCTATATACGCGATATGTCGGCACTGCTCCGCTTGACTGTCAGCGCTTACCGGAGTCGCACAACATTTACAGATTTTGGAACTCGGTGCACACAAAAGGCGAACCTCACTATTAGGCGCACTGTTCATTTTTGAGAAAATGCAAGACTTTTAAGTGCGCCTTATAGTTATGAAAATGCGGTATGGAGCGCCAGTGGGCGATCAAGTCTTCCGCTGAAAAAATATCCACAGTCTCCACTCCCCAATAGACATTGTAACTTAAAACAATACTTCATGAAATGTATAATTAAATATGTAGGCAGCTGTAGTCAAGTGTGTAGACGTAGCGTTCAATGTGTCAGTGAATGTAGCGCAAATCAAGTGTGCACAGCGGGGGTAAAAAGAACACAGGTGAGTTATCAATTTAAGTGGCTAAAACTCAAAATATTGAATATTAGATATTTTAAAAAATCATGTTGACTTCATCTAATGTATTCAGTATATAAAATTTGTACGGGCCAGCATCAGTGAACTTCATGTGGCCTCAGTCGGCCCCTGGGAGAGATTTTTGAGGACTATAAATCCTGACTATGACGTCAATGCCCTTTTAAACAAAAACAAAAAAAGTCGTACATAGATTTTTGATGACGCAAATGTTGGCTTAAAGCAGCAATATTTCAGACTTTTCTATGTAGGCTAGTTCAATTTTCATCTGTCTTTTAAAGATTCCATTAGAAGCAGGGGGCCGCGTCATGACAAGTTTAATCCAGAGTATAAAGTCAAATTTATAGTGAGCTTTGTTTAGGTGATCTCAAAGAGGCAGACTGAGAAAGCCTGTCGTAAATTTCTTAAAAAGGTTCATCCAACCATTTATTTTAGTTTAAAACAAAACACACGCACAGATGCATTCTCCTCAATCTCAGATCTGCCAGTCACCTTTTTGCAGAATTCATTGTTTCTGTGCCATCTATTGCAAAGGAACATTTACTGTATTGAGATTAAATCCCAATTCACATTCGCTCACCCAAAACTTACTTCCTTATTTTGAAGGGCAAAAACAAACTCCATACATGGAATTAGTTGTCTTTTTATTTGCATGTTATGCATTTACAAAAAACACCCTTTTTTAATAACAGGACTGCAGAGCTAGAACACCAGCAAATTTAGAATCGGTACAACCACAAACCTTAAAACACAAAGTGGTATTGTCAGTTTTTTAAGAGCCAGTTGCAAAACAAACTCAGACACACCACAACATCAGTTCTGCCTAATGTGCAGTTTACATCACTAGCCGGGATGTTTTAGACAGTTTTTCAAAACTAAGTACAGTATCAAAGACACAAAATACATTTGTCAGAAAGCAGGTTGTAATCAAGTAACCTACAGTATAAAGAATTATGCAACATACTATGTACTGTGTATATATACTGCATATTGTCATCTACTATACACATATTGCAGACACAGAATGAAGACTACCCCGACATACTCAAAAACTAAAACGGCTCTATTCACATTTAACAAGAAAGATGCCATCAAACAGTGACCATGATATAAAATTCACCAATATATATATTTTTTTATTTATACGTAAGTCATACCTTTAAATAAAGCATAGACTGGTATAAAACAGGTATACAACACCAAGTGTACACTGTAAAGGCATATCTTGTATATAATCAAGAGATAGTTAAAACATTGCACATAAACGGGTTGAATATACGGGAAAGAAAGGTCATGCTACAGCAACAGATCCCAAAATAGGCTGTAAGATCAACACATTATGCTCGACAGAACTCACTGACAACTAAACATGAAGTGCTCTCATGGCAGAAACATGCAACTTCAGAGATGAACACAACGGGGCAGAACCGAACCAACACCTTGTTTCACACATCAAATGGTTTCTTTTTCTCAAAAATAAATGATACATTCTTCTTCTTTTTTTTCAACTACATACATAATTTAGCATTCCAGAAACATAATTTGGACTTTCAAAAACAACACCTGTCCATTTATTGCACACATTAGTTCACAAAAATAGTTGGGGCACTTTTCAGCAAACAGCAGCATTTCCATTGTATACACATATATTTAAAAAACACACTCACACATACACACAAGTTTAAAAAAAAAAATACAGACACCACAGACACAACAAATAAAGAGCATTTGATGAAAAAAATAGAGAAAAACTTTTTGTTTGATAATGTGCAACTAGAGTAAATAGGTCCATTTACTAAGGCTAACCTCTTGGTTGCACAACATTGTACTTTTTTTTTTCCTTCTTTTCTCTTTTTTTTAAGGGCAAGACAGCAGTACCCCTTCAATAAACTGCATGTACTGCTTTTAATGATTATCTTCTTTTCTGTGCAAGTACTGATTGCCATGGCAAATCCTTAAATGAGATAAGAGAACATTTGGTCCTATGGGTGAAAGCTTGATTTTACGTCAGACAAAAAGTCAAATGGCACAACTTGAAAAATGTGGCTGACACAATGGCACGGTGTGACAAAATCTTAAGACGGCACTCACTGAATTTGAGTAACAGTTACAAAATCGCATAATGTTTATCTCAACAATCAACTCTTCTACATGAAAAAAAGAAAATAAGAAAACGTTTACATCCTACTATTTGAAACTAATGTGGCAGCTGCAAAGTCCACAGAGGTTAAATATAGTTAGCCAGTCAGTCAGTAGCATTCAACTAGTGGATAAAAAGAACGTGTGGATGTGTGTCATTACCTTCATCAGCATCAGCAACATCTCGAAACAGAGTTGCAAACACATGAGGTTTCTTCCTCTTCACCCCCCACCCCCTCAAAAAAAAAATAAAAAAAAATAAACAACTACGGCATAACATCTGTCAAGTAATCTCATCACAAAATACCAAGCAGCTTTGCTCTGATTGAAAAAGTGGCCACAGGAAAGAACACGTGTGCTTTGGGATCATCACGCAGGGACAATATTTTGGAAACGACAATACTCATGTTGTAACAAACTTCCAACTGCCATGCAATATGCTTTGCATGACTGTTATGCAACTAGTCACTTTACAAATAAAGATCACACATTTATGTGTTCCAGCTGTTCATTTCTCGTTTTTGGGGACATTAAAAGGGGAAAATGTGAACCCAAAAGTGTTGCTAGTGTGCAAAGTGACAAAAGGACATAAGCAAACGGGAAGAAAGACAATATTCAAAAGAAATGACATCTTATGATCAAATAACACAAACAAGCCGGATCGCAACCGGCATGATATGCTACATTGCGATTTGTTAGCACTTGTTTGACAATATAACACTGAAGCTGTTTGAAAATCTTGCAACTTGAAATATGAAGGTATCACCCTCTACAGTCATTAAAATCTTTGCTGCTTCACTTTTCACATTAGTGATTCTAATCAGCAATTACATTTTTTTTTTTAACTTTGGTATGACCGTTTTGTTTTTGTTTGTTTAAGTTAGACTCAAAACATAAGAGAATGCCGTTTCTTAATACATAATAGAAAAGCAGCGAGAAACAAAACAGAAAATTACACTGGATGGTTTTCCTTTGCTTTCTCCTCCTGATTGCCAACCTATTGATCTGACTAATGCAAAATAGATGTGACAGACCATCAAGTCATACGATCACCTTCAAAGTTGACTTTTTCTTGCCATTTTCCAAACAAAGCCAGATGGACATGTGAGGCAATCCAAAACTTTAGACCACAACTCTGTAATTGAGTGAAAATGTTGTTCAGTACTTGCCAGGGATAGTAATATTTTAGATGACTTGATATTGGACCAGCGTTGGCTTAAAAATAAAATTAAATAAATCAGTAAAAAATGGTTGCAGAAAAATCATGAAAAACTGTCACATTATGCATTCTATTGAAAGTATGTGTACAAACACACACCTGACATCATTTTCCACAACAGTCGGCATACAGTGTACTGCATTCAGACGGGAAACTACATTAAGATACTGCAATAGACAATATTGACATTTAAGTGCCTGTTGCGACAGGTGTGTGCCCATACAAACTGACATTATAATCGTAAAGGAAAATTAAAACAAGAAAAGCTCAGTTTGTGAAGCCTTGATTTGTTAATGCTGGCAAACTCAAGTGCGCTTCATCTTTTTCTCAGGCACTTTCCAAAAGGACAAGGCTTGAATTTCACATACCTCTAATGGCAGTGCAAATGGGATAACTAACCCTTGTTTCAAAACCTTCTCAATGTGTTAATACAAAAAAAAAAGGGGGGAAAAGGACCTTAAATTGCTCATTTTATGGTGGAAAACCATCACCAGGGTAACCAAAGTCTTGAGAAAACTTGCGTTACTTATGTCAGTGATGTTTCGAAATGTGACCGTGTCCACTTTATCTTTTTGGCATCAATATTCCACAGATTTTCCCATGGGACACGACTACAAAGTAGTCCAAAACGGACAAAAAGAAGACTGGAATCACTCAATGGTGATAGAAGCCAACTCCTTGGCCGGGATATTCTGGTCCCGATAGTGCTCTTGGTCAAACACCTCGGGTGAACTGCAGCCTTCTCTGTTGTCCATCTTGGTCTCCTCTGCCAGGGCAGTAATGCTGCCAGCATGCATCTTGAAGGAGGCGGGAGCTTCCAGGGGATCCATGGAATCAGGTGAAAGGAAGCCAGGCGAGCTCTCACAATTCTGGGTCGAGGAGGACACCTGGGAGATGACTGGCGTCTGGATTGAGGAGGAGGAGGAGGAGGCGGCAGTGGTAGTGGATGTGGGGGTGCTGCCCGCATAGGCAGGGTGATGTTGGGATTCATCCAATTCATATTGGACTCCCAGCACCTCTTCCTCCTCCTCCTGAACATGGCTCAGGTAGTCGGGCACGAGGAAATCACTATTTGGAAGAGAGAGAAAAAACACAGCCCTTTCACTTCTACCCTGACTTTTAATATGATAAAAAGCAATTGCCATTATTGACTGAAGATGACATCAATGTTGCTCAGGGCTCAGGCAACTAATCAGTGCTCACCTGTGATTGGCTGTTACCAGAGACCCGAGCAACAATAGTTGGGTTTCCATCCACCCATTTTTATGAAATTTTATGAAAATAAAACTGAATGGAAACGCTAGAAATTTAAACAAGGGCCCAAAATTCGCAACGAGTTTTTACGTTTAGAGGGAGTGGATTTTGAAGCGTATCAAAAAAAGGAAAATGCTAATTTTGGCTATGAAAACAGGTTTTGCGAATAACCGCTCACATGACTGGATACACGTCACACGTTTTGACTGGATATTACGTTGCACGTACGTTTGTAGTCCCAAAGCAATGTTGGATGATAAAGTAAGGTTTGTTTGGGGGGGCGAAACAGAAATTGGAATTAAGGAATATTAATGCTATTTTAGATTGAAAACAGCAAAGAAACGCTAGTTTATTAAGAATTACAAAAGAAAACTCATACAATGTCATCACACGGCGCAGTCATTTCCTGGTCTTCTTCTTTTAAATTACTGGTGGATCACATCTCTATGGTGTACAGTATAGGTGGCGGAGTCCCCTCTCAATATTCGCAAAAGAAGAACAGATGGAAACGGGCTAAGTCACATGTTTGTTTTGCGCATTTTCAGTAAATTCGCTTAAAAAATTTGAAACAATTATATGGAAACCTGACTACTGATGTCATCTTCAGACAACAGCAAGTGGCAAAATGGCCGCACCCCGAGATAAAAACGGATTTTACTGCTTAACCTACCTACCTATCCATTTATCCATCTATCCTACTTAGCTAGCCTACCTGTCTATCTATAGTCCACTAAGGCAATATTAACCAGAAATCCTATTTAGACTAGTGGGGCTGCATAGAACATATAATTGTCCAAAACATTTTTGGGTTGACTTCCTCTTTAAATTGTGATGCAAAACTGAATCCAGCGAGCTCGACTACAACATATGACATCCATCTCAAGTTTGTTCTGTCTGAGGCTCTGTGGAAGGTGAGCATTTTACAAGTCAATGAGGTCATATGACAGAGTATGCAAACTCTTTGTCCTTCATGTGAGTAGGCATGGGCCGATATTAAATTCTGAGTTATGATAAACATCAGCAAATATATAGTGGCATCATGGTAAAATTACAGCACTAAAATGTAGTAAATAAAAACAGTATTTTCCCCAATGATCACAAAAAAACAAAAACAAAAAAAAAACTGTATTTGGTACATTAAGAAAGTGTACCAAGTATAAATAAATAAATAAATAAATGTTAACACTCTTCTTCCATTTTAACTCTTCTTGATAAGTCACAGTATCCCATCACAGGGGAGCTATTTTTAGAACAGATCTGTGGTTTACTCATGTTGACCATGAGGTCAGCTAGTCCACAATATGCATGTACAGTTGCTGCAACTGTCTCTTTCATCTAACCCCCCTTCTTTGTGCATAACTGCTCGCCGAGAAAAAGAAGGGGAAAAAAAGGGACTGGCGTCAAATTTATTTCAATGTGCTTGGCAGAGTACAAGGTGACCTACAGTTTAAATGTAAATTTTAGAAAGTAAAGGTAATAGGGGGGAGTGGGGTAAGTAGTGCCAAATTTGTGTATTTTACGCAAGAGGATTACAGGAATGCCTCCCACTAAAATATGTTCATATAGTTTAGGATGTTGTGAATTCCTGGGGGCAATCACTTTGGATCTTCAATAAACTATTTGTGAAATATAGCTTTAGAAAAAAAAGTGGTTTTGTGGCACAACTTGCCCCCAGTGCAGGGTAGGTTAGAATTTAGTGGGGTAAATTGTGCCATTGATAACTGAAGTAAAAAAAGATCATTTTAATCTCGATGATGCGATAAACAATAATGCTATATAAAAGGAAGACAAATTCAATACAAGACTTTGATCTGCAGGTTTTAGAGGCCTTTTCTTCTCATTATTTTCTTTTTGTCTGGTGGCATAATTAAATTTGGTCAAAAATTAAGAATGGCACATACTTTTAGTGATCAAATATAAGAATACAGTTTACAACAACAATGACATACAATAAAGTAATATAGAGTAAATAATCATAATGTGGCCATTGGCACAGCTTAACCCAGGTCCTTTGGCACAAATTATCCCAAGCCCACCATTTTGAAAAAATGCATCCCCAGCTGTTTTGAGCCAGCATCATGCCAACCATATAGACTCATGATGTAGCTTACTAAATCACTAAAACATGTGTGAACCGTTTTCAAAGTTGTCTATAATTGTTCAAACACAGCCTAAAAAAAACCTTAATCATAGAAAATTATTTTACTTTGGAGGGCGGAAAAATGATTTTTTAACTTGTATGTGCTTACCTCTCAAGCCATGTGTCTCCCTTTTTTTACCGGATGAGCGAAATGGATGTCTCTGGATGTGGTCACATGACCAACTTCTTCTATGATTTTCTAAATAACAGGGGTGGAACTACTTGCCCCTTGGCACAAATTACCCCACTCTCCCCTAATGATATAAGAACATGTGAAACATCACCAAAAAGAAAACCACAACATTCAATATTTTTTCATGTTTTGGTTGGTTGTATCATCAACATTCAGAGAATTCATACAGTACATCTTTTAGCTCATCAGAAATTTATTGGACGCCGGTGCTATGCCATGATGTGTGTTTATGTCGTTGGCACGTTTCGTCACATTTCTACGAGCTGTTGTGTAATTGTAAATTAGAAAGAATTTTCCACAATGAACAAGCGCACACCTATTTTCAATCGAACTGTCATCGGGGCTACCGCTACGTCAAGTGTGGTTGTTTCTCCTGGCAAACGTTTTGTATGTTGGAGAGTGTGAACTACTACTTCATGGCCGGCGTATCCTTTGTGGTGTCGTAAACGTTTTGCCACTAGTTGCATACACGCAGAAAGAAGTGCCTGGCTTTCTTAGTTTCTGGCAGCAGCTCCCTAAAGGCTTGCCATCTCCACCCCTTTCTTCTATCCAAGCCCAGTGCTTTTTGTTTTTAAGACAGTTGACAATTAGGACATCTTCCACTGGCTACATGAATTTACTCTCCATTTTTCTGATATCATTCTAGTAAAACAACAGTCAGCTTGGATGCTGTGTTCAAGATCACTATGAAATAACGGTCAACTTAGAGGAGGAAACGATGTGTTGCAAGTTTTTATTGTCTTTATTTAATATATATACTGTACTGAATCATAGACAAAAGCCGGAGATCCGGCAAGGTGCCGGAATATTTTAAGCCTTGAACCTGTTTTGTTTTTTGGGATTTGAAAGCATCTGTGTGTTTTGATTGGCTGTAACTTGGGACGTTGCCAAATGCTACACCTGCGGTTCAAATTTTGTATCGCCGCAAAGCCAGTGGCCGGCCACTCGTGAAACTTTGTGGCAGAACCTCGCACGCTATGTGAGTGCTGAGTGGAGTGCCGCCGCATCGCTCAGTGTGCAGCTGCCCCAAGTACCATTATCAGGACCATGTGTTCATCAAAAACAAAGCAGAGATTTTATTACTAAAAAGTTAATTTGATATTTTTGCTAGCCACTGTACCTTTAATGCAGTTTGCACATCAACACTGCACTTGAACATTACGCGCAGTTTGAACATTAAATTCAGTGATTCTTACACTACGACACTAGAGGAAGCCTGCATATAGTTGGGATCGAATGTTCGGGTACCCCAGGTAAAAAGTGGCATTATTGTGCATAAACAAGCCAAGAGGGGGAAAAAAGTTGTATTTTAACCTTATCGGTCTGTAGAACTTGTTTACAAAATGCATCAGGCTTGCCTGTATGTTTATTTATGAATTAAAACACTGATTTTTGTGGTGAGGACGTAGACTCTCTTTTATGAAGTCCACATTTGTACAAGTATCTCTTTATAGTGGAATAGTGTAGCACAACTCTATTGCTCTAATGCTAGATCTTTCTGGAGGGATCGTGCAGTCAAACGTGGGTTTTGACTTGCTTTTCTCACAATCCTGCAAGTTGTTCTGTTTAACTTCCACTGTCCCTGAGTGCCATTTCTTAATTACATTCCAAACAAAGAATATAGTCTATGTCTTCTTATAGTCTATGTCTTTTATTGCTTTGTGAGGGTCAATTATTTTCAGTTTCAGTGGTCAGTTGATTATGTAGGCTTTACCTCACTTTTTTTTTTCTTTACAGTCTTTACTGATTGTTAGGGCAAGGTCAGACCCCATTATTTAGTTTTCTGTTATTTTGAAAGTGTAAATTATGGGGGGGGGTCTAACTTTTGTTATATGAATGTCTCGTCTGTAATTTGGTGCCTTTTGGAAATGTTTCCATCTTTCCTTGGCTTGTTTATGCATAACAATAATAAATTTTACCTGGGGAGCCAAACTTTCGATCCCCACCGTAGCTCTAGTAGTACTCGTACCACACTTTGAGAATCATCGCTTTTACTTCCAATTTCTGGTTGTTGTCATTGTGGTTGTCGCGAAACTCACTCTAGCCCATTTAATTTGATGGACTTTTGACAGCAAACCCAACCAAATAAATAAGTCACACTTCTGATTAAACGCAACACCTCAAAAACATTTATACATATGTACTCTATAAGAATCAAATAAGAAAACAGAGTTAAAAGTACATTAATGTGATATACTGAATCAATGATAGAAGTATTGTCTGACCCTGATGTGATCTGAGTGAATGATGGGGTCAGTGCCCCTGGACTCCTCACCTGCTCTGGAAGTAGTTTGCTAGTTCAGATGCCTCATGGTTCAGACTCCTCAGGTGTACAATTAAATTGCCAGAGTTGGTGAACATGGCGCCGCACGTTTTGCACTCATAAATCCGCGGCTTGCGGATTATGTGTCGGGAGACCCTCATGTGGTGCTTATATTCACCGAAGGACGTGAATGTGGCACTACAAATCTGGCACCGGAAACAGCGTTTACCTTCGTGCTTCAGCCGATGCATCTTTAGGGAGTAGGCCCGTGTGAACTTTTTCCCACAGCGGTCACACTGGAAAGGCTTAATGCCTATTGGAACAAAGAAAATCAACAATTAGTGTTTTCATTGACAGAAATGAACTGAATCATATCACAAGTTTGTACTAAGAGGTGATAGTGCATATTTAAGAATAACGAGAAGAAAATGTTGACAACTGTACATATTAAATGTAATATTTGGAATGGATGAAAGACAGAAAAGTTGTCATGACTGATTGATGCACATGGTCAAAATACAGAAATTCTATGAAATGGACGACTCTCTTTTCCATTAAAAGCGCATGTGCATCGTAGCGTTAATGCTGGCGTTTCCTCATTCTCAGGCAGGCTCGCTGCATGTTTGCCAATTTGGCAAACCGGTCCCACAATGTGTTTATGTCACCTACACATGGGAAGTTGAGGAAATGTCAGCACTTAGTCAACATCAGATATTTACAAATGTGCTTCGGCTGGCTAACTAGTGCGGCCCAATACATTGCGGAGTCGCTCCCAAGCCAGTAACAATCACCTCCATGGTATCCAAGTATCGTTCTCACCAAGGGATGAGGAGACATAATTAACAGAAGACGGAGAAGCCATGCTAATTGCTAATCTAATGATTAAGACTGAGAAACATAATAATTTAACACCGGAATGAATTACTTTTCACATTAAGTCTAGCTATAACTGCATTAAAACAAAGCGTACCCAACTTTGAAGAGCAAAATAGCAGGCAGTTTAATAAGTGTCTGTTCAGGATCATAATAATGCTTGCTACACAAGACCAAAAACTGGAAATGATTTACGTTACTGCATACGCAATGTTAAAAGTAAATTAATATAGTATATTGAATATGATATCAATCATTTTGTTTTCACAAGAGTTTTGATTTTGAAATCTGCCCT
This sequence comes from Leptonotus elevatus, assembly GCF_054856555.1. NCBI lineage: Eukaryota > Metazoa > Chordata > Actinopteri > Syngnathiformes > Syngnathidae > Leptonotus > Leptonotus elevatus. The sequence continues at coordinate 4,225,400 of NC_141245.1, forward strand.
TAAAATTACACTATAGTTTTTTTTTTTGTTTTTTTTAAGCCAATTTAGATTTGGTCAGACCAGATAACCCATTCAAAAATATTAATTTAAAATGTGTACAAGTATTTGTGTTTGAAATTGCCACACTGAAAATTGACAAGAAAATCCAGTTTGCTGCTATTCACAATGTGAATTTAAGAAATGAAAACTTTTGATTATATAAAAAAGGAAACCAATGGTGCATTCATTATACAGTTTTTTACTGTGGGATATTCATGTTGTGCTAACAAGAAGCCCTTTTTTAGGGCAATGGACATTAATCTGTATAGGAGACAATTAACTTCAGATGCCCTTAACTCTACAAGCAGCCAATCATAGTGTGCCCTGCTTAGACGTCCCCTCAAAAAAGAAAAATATGAGCTCATTACCTGTGACAGCCACTATTCATGGTAATTGTGACCTCAACATTTTAAATCCATGATATCAACCGTCAAACCGGTAATTTGCCCATGCCTAGTTGGCATTTAGTGATCTCCATAACAAAATACAAGCAATCTGTAACATTTGGCAGCTCTGGAATCAGCACGTCCAAATCTGTCAAAATTGTGAAAACAAAGGAGCTGTCTGAGGACATCAGCAGTGCAATTATTCACAAACACAAGACCTCCAAATGGTATAGAGTCATCTCCAAAGATTTTGGTAGCCCTGTTTCAGCAATGCGTAATGTTGTTAAGAAGTTTGACAAGCATGGAAATGCCAAGAACCTCCATGGACGTTGGGGGAAGAGAGAAATTGATGACAGAAGTCTTGGATGGTTGGTGCGAATGGTGGAAAAAACACCACATTAAACATCCAAAAGACCTGAAAGCCAACCTGGAACAGTACCATACGCCACACACTGAACCAAAAATAGGGCTTCATTGGCGAAGACCATTCCTGAGACAGACGTGAAAAAGAATGGCTAACCTTTGCCAAGGAGTACCTGGACAAACCACATTTCTTTTGGGAAAATGTTCTGTGGACGGATGGAAAAAAAATGTGTTTAGTTTTTGGCAATGCACGCCAACAGTTTGTTTACAAACAGCACAATGAAGCTTCCAATGAAAAGAACACCCTCCCTACAGTTAAGCATGGCGGAGGATCCATATTTCTGTGGGGCTGCTTTGCTATATGTGATACTGGAGGCCTAGATTGTATCACAGGAATCATGAAATCTGAGAATTATCAACACATTCTAAGGGGACATGTCCTACCAAGTGTTGGACAACTTGGTTTGAGTCGAAGGACATGGGTCCTCCAGCAAGACAAAGACCAAAGGTACACATCCAAAAGCACACAGGAATGGTTAAAAAGGGAAAAAAATACTGTTTTAAAATGGCCAGCAATGACTCCTGATCTCAAGCCGATTAAAAAATCTTTGTTATGAGCTGAAATGTGCCATTGAGAAAAAAAAACCTGAAAACATTCAAGAGCTTAAACAATTTGCAAAGGAAGAGTGGGGGGAAATACCAGCAGAGAAGTGCAAGAAGTTTAGAGATGGCTACAATAAATGTTTGGAAGCTGTCATCACTGCCAAAGGGTGTGCAACCAAATATCAAAGAGGGGTTCCATTATTGCTGCACATGCTGTGTTTTCTATTTCTTCTTTGGAATTACATTATGTAAGTTGAAAAACAATTTCCTTTGTTGAATTACTTTACACATCCAATTAAAAGGTCCTGATGATATAAATTTGGTACGTTTCCATTTATTTCTGAAGATATTGTCGAGATCATGCAAAAAAGGAAGGGGTGTCAATAACAGCAATCAGGACTGTATGGTCACGAGCTGTGGGTCGTGACTGAAAGAACAAGATCGCGGATTGCAACAAGCCGCCGAAATGAGTTTTCTCCGCAGGGTTTCCGGGCTGTCCCTTAAGAGTTAGAATGAGAAGATCAGTCATCTGGAAGGGACTCAGTGGAGCCGCTGCTCCTCTGTGTTGGGAGGAGACAGATGAGGTGGCTTGAGCATCTGATTCTGATGCCTCCTGGACACTTCACTGATGAGGTATTTCAGGCATGTCCCACCGTGAGGAGGCCACGGAGAAGACCCAGGGCACGGTGGAGAGACTATGTCACCTAGCTGACCAGCAAACACCTCGGGATCCCAGCCGGAAGAGCAAATGGCTGGGGAGAGGAAGGTCTGGGCAGCCCCTGTGACCCAACCGGATAAGCGGAAGTAAATGTATGGATGGAGGAATTCATAGGCTTAATGTCTTTTACAAAGTCCAAAATGCCAGACTTTATATTAATAAATTGTATGTTTCAGATTTTCACTTATTTTGGGTATTTTAATCACTGGCATGGGCAGCCGCATGCAACAACAATTTGAGGGTAACACCTCGTCCTGATATCTTACACGACACAGAATTTTTCTCTGAAACTATCATGATGTCATGTTTGCATCATTACCTACCGGAGTGTATGAGCATGTGCTGTTTCAGGTTTTGAATGCGTGTGAATCGAACTCCACAAGTTGGACACTGAAAGGGCCTGTCCGGGCCATTGGTGCCAGGCCGGGCTGACGGGCCAATATAGAGGTGGTATGGATATTGAATACCTTCTAATCTGAAACAACAAAAAAGAGGAAGAACAGATTCAGCTTCCAAAATAACAAATTACATATAGTTAAACAATGCGTCTTTGACAATTTCAGTCTATAACAAACATTATTATTATTTCGTACAGCTCTTGGATCTCTTAGTTAGTTGCTAGTTGTAGCAGACGTGAAAATATGTTCAGATTCTTACTGCAATTTAAAAACAACTCTATTTTCATAGACAGCGCAGCTGTGCCGTGGCACAAAGGCACTAGACTACAGTGATTTCGCCAATTTGGCAGACCGGACTCTGCCAAGCTGGGTGGGCAGTGTCTTGGAGATGTGCCTGGTGGAGTGACTATTTGGTGGCAGAAAGTCAACCTATTTAATTCCTATGTGAACAGAGGGCATCAAATCCTCTGTATCCTTGTATTTTATATTTTAAATTATCCCACTGGGCAGAACAGCTATGGTAGGGTGGGGGTACTCCAAGTACCCACTTCACAGCGGAGATGTGCTTGCGCCATGTTGAGAATGTAGCGCACGACTAACACGCCACATTTAAAATAAATGAAATAAATCGCTTTCACTGGCCATGATTGAAGTCAGCTTTGACCACTCCCACAAAGGCGAAACTCTCCCTCTCCTGCACGTATCTGCAAAATTACCAACATCAGGCCCAAGCACCATATGATTGCCATTGATAGAACATTTCAATTCATTACTTTAACAGGTGTGTGACAACCACTTTGGGGTTTTACGCCGTATGGCATCGTCTATTCGGCTAATGGCTTGCTTTGCTAAAAGCCTAAACAAATTGCGATACCTTTCGTCATCCTCTGCATGTCCTCCAGCATTAGAGGTACTTTGAATTGACGGCAAGCCCTCCGACACTCCCTCATCCATTGATCCTGAAATAGAAAAAAACACTGAAACGACTCATCATAGGTGATTTTCTCAATTTATATTGTTCATTTCTCTCCAAAAAGTATCTTTAAATCGATAAGAAGCGTGACAATTAAAGAAGATGGGGGTTGAAAGTGCGCACATTTTGGAACTAATTTGTTGAAAATGCTTCAGTGGGGAAAGTGTGAAAACATTTTTTTAACTACCAAAACCTGAATTCCTGAACAGTTGCCTCAGTTTCCATGAAATAATCACGAGGGAAAAGAGATACCTGCTTTGACATTGAAGTCAGTAGAGTGCAGAAGCATTTTAACAAAACTTAAACACATGAGCCACAAAGTATTCTTTTCTAACAGAACTATCTCACCTATGGATGATGATTGTGGACTGATGAGGAGATCCTCCTGAACCTGCTCACTTCCTGGCACCGTCTGTTGATCATTGAGTGAGCTCTGGGAGGCACTGACAGGGTGGGAGGATGCCTCTTGGACCTCCTCGTCACTGAGGCGCTCCACTTTCACCCTCACATCTTCCTCAGCTGGCACAGGTGGTGACACTGCCTTGGAGCTTTCACACGTCAAAAAGTCACTTAGTCGCCGACCAACCACCACTTCAGAAGTTACTGTTGCCGCCTGCTCCTGGCACCGGGGGCTCTCTGGGAGCTTTGATTTGTCCGAGTGGAATCTCCTATCAATGCCGAATGGGAATGTCCAGGGAAAGGCCAGGGAGGATTCCACAGGATGGGCTGTGCTGTCTGAAAACGAAGGGGACGGATTGGGGACTTGTGGGGAGGTAGTGACCATCTGTGTAGTACATTTGAGGGGACTCTCAGGGGAAGCCATCGTTACAAAACTCTTCCGTTTCCGGCGGGATTCACGGCAAACGGGAACGTTTCTCTCTATCACACTACAGTCAGATGACACAGGTGACACGCTGCCATCAAGTGGCGTTAGGGCACAGTTTGAAGAGGCACTCTCAGGTGCTGATTCAAGGGGTTTGCCTGCTGGAAGTGTGTTGTTGCTGTTGCTATTTGGACTCCATAGAATACTGGACTTCATGAACTCTGAACACGTACTTGCTACAGCGAACATCTGCATGTAACTCGCAGCTGCAAGGACATCGATAATATTTTCTGTGCTGATGGAGAGCGTAGATGTGTAGGCGTATTCCAGCAAAGGAGCAAAGCCACTAACTGTCACATGGTGAAGGTCCAACACAAACTTGTCGTCCTCCTCGGGCCGACCCAACAGTTTGGAACGGAAGAATTCACTGCAGCAAGCCAAGACCACTTTATGGGCCAGGAAATGTTTGTCTTGCACCCTGATGGTAACATCACACAAGTGACCTTGGTTACGCAAAGTGTTGAGCTTCTCAAGCATCTCCTGGCTGTGGGATGTCGAGCAATGGGTAAAGGTTTTGACTCCCATGTTACTCAGCTTCTGAACATGTAGAGGAAAATGTGTCCTACGAAGACAAAGTATTTAGTACACAATTTTATAGAGGGTTACTACTTTCCAGAATTATATTAGATTCTTTATGTCACTTGCTTGTTAAATTTATGAGCCGCATGCCAGTAACAACCTTAAAGTCGAATGGCCACACAGTCCGGTAAGCCGCATGTATTACTTATACAGTATAGTGATGCCGGTAACATGTGTCAGGGTTAAAAAAAAAAAAGATTAAAAGTTCAGAATTCCAGCTTTTATTTTATGGTATTTAAGTCTAGATGTGTTAAACAACTCATGACAGAGCGAGCACCTTCTGTTTGAACCC